>NC_091473.1:151060739-151344887 GCF_036971445.1 Narcine bancroftii
CAGGGAAAGGTGGAGCAGACTGGGACTTCATTCCCTGGAGTGTAGAAGGTTGAGGGGTGATTTGATAGAGGTATTTAAAATTATGAGGGGGACAGATGGAGTCAATGTGGACAGGTTTTTTCCATTGAGAATGGGGGAGATTCAAATAACAGGACATCGATTGAGATTGAAGGGGAAAAAGTTTAGGGGAAACACAAGGGGTAATTTCTTCACTCAGAGTGGGGTGGGAGTGTGGACTTATCTTCGGTCGAAGTGGTAGATGTGGGTTCGATTTTAATATTTAAGGAAAAGTTGGATAGGTATATGGAAGAGCGAGGTGTGGAGGATTATGGACCAGGTGCAAATCAATGGGACTAAGTGGGAGAAGGTGTTTGGCATGGACTAGAAGGGCCAAACTGGCACGTTTCTGTGCTGTAATTATATATTAAACAGCAGTGTGTCTGTCTGCAGTGTTCCCAAGCACTTCACAGGCAATGAACTCATAAGAACAAGGAGTAGTTGGCCATTCAACCACTCAATCCTGTCCCACAATTCCTCACCAGGAATGTGTATCTCAACATCATTATCCTCTATTAGTTGAGTTCTCTGTCGGTATCAGTTCCCTGTGCCATTAATCGCAGAATTTCTATTCCTCTCCATGGTCAAGGCGCTTCCTTTTGTCTCAGGCCTTGATAATCCATCCTTGTTTTGAAACGGGAACACGTTGTCCGAGACTTTTTGGCCAAGAGAAGCCTCATGTCTAACCTGTCGAGCTCACAAGGGATTTTGTGTTCCACTAAGATCTCATCTCATTGTCGATCCTTGCATCTGATGAAATGGTGCAGCCGAGATAGGTAAACTGGTTGACCGTTTTGAGTTTTGTGTGCCCGATGGAGATGTGGGGGGGCTGGTAGTCATGGTGGGGAGCTGGCTGATGGAGGACCTCAGTTTTCTTCAGGCTGACTTCCAGGCCAAACATTTTGGCAGTTTCCGCAAAGCAGGACGTCAAGCGCTGAAGAGCTGGCTCTGAATGGGCAACTAAAGCGGCATCATCTGCAAAGAGTAGTTCACGACAATGAGATAGACAACAGACTCGCCAAGGCAAATAGCGCCTTTGGAAGACTACACAAAAGAGTCTGGAAAAACAACCAACTGAAAAACCTCACAAAGATTAGCGTATACAGAGCCGTTGTCATACCCACACTCCTGTTCGGCTCCGAATCATGGGTCATCTACCGGCACCACCTACGGCTCCTAGAACGCTTCCACCAGCGTTGTCTCCGCTCCATCCTCAACATCCATTGGAGCGCTTACACCCCTAACGTCGAAGTACTCGAGATGGCAGAGGTCGACAGCATCGAGTCCACGCTGCTGAAGATCCAGCTGCGCTGGATGGGTCACATCTCCAGAATGGAGGACCATCGCCTTCCCAAGATCCTGTTATATGGCGAGCTCTCCACTGGCCACCGTGACAGAGGTGCACCAAAGAAAAGGTACAAGGACTGCCTAAAGAAATCTCTTGGTGCCTGCCACATTGACCACCGCCAGTGGGCTGATAACGCCTCAAACCGTGCATCTTGGCGCCTCACAGTTTGGCGGGCAGCAACCTCCTTTGAAGAAGACCGCAGAGCCCACCTCACGAACAAAAGGCAAAGGAGGAAAAACCCAACACCCAACCCCAACCAACCAATTTTCCCTTGCAACCGCTGCAATCGTGTCTGCCTGTCCCGCATCGGACTTGTCAGCCACAAACGAGCCTGCAGCTGACGTGGACTTTTTACCCCCTCCATAAATCTTCGTCCGCGAAGCCAAGCCAAAGAAAAAAAGAAGATCTCATCTTGCTAAAACTCTACCTTTCCAATCACTTAGGTGACTGATCTGCCGTACCAGGGACCAGTCTGGTGATTTTTTTTTCAAATAAAAACACACCAAAATGTTGGCAAAACTCAGCCAGTCTTTTCAGCACCCATAAAAAGCAAAGATATGTGACCGATGCTTCGAGCCTGGGCCCTTCTTCAAGGAATAAGCAGAATGAGTAACAAACTCTCGGGCTGAAGAAATTCTTCTGTGTCCCTGTTTTCAATCTTGAAGTTGTGCCCTAGGCACCCCGACCATGGGAAAAAACTTTGCCACATCTACTCTGTCCAGGCCTTTTAACATTCAAAATGTTTCTAAGAGGTTCCCCCTTCATTCTTCTGAACTGAGGAGTATAGTCCAAGAGCTGTCAAATATTTCTCATATGCTATCCCAGGAATAATTCTTCTGAATCTTCCCTTTATCCCTTCCAATGCCAGCACAGCCTTTCTTAAATAAGGAGACCAGGTCTGTACCCCATACTCCAAGGGAGGGCTCACCAGAGCCTTATAAAGCCAATTTAGCTCCTTGTACACTCAAAGCTGAAATGCTGGCACCATAAACATAGAAACATAGAAAAGTAGGTGCAGGAGGAGGCCATTTGGCCCTTCAAGCCTACACCGCCATTCAATATGATCATGACTGATCAGTACCCGGTTTCTGCCTTCTCCCCAGACCCCCTGATCCCCTTAGCCACAAGGGCCAAATCGAACCTACTCTTAAATATTGACAAGGAACCATCCTCAACTACTTCCTGTGGCAAAGAATTCCCCAGATCCACCACCCTCTGAGAGAAGAAATTTTTCCTCATCTCAGTCCTAAAATACTTCCCCCTTATCCTTAAACTATGTCCCCAGTTCTGGTTTTTCCCAGCATTGGAAACAACCTTCCTGCATCTAGTCTGTCTAATCCCTTAAGAATTTTATATGTTTCTATAAGATCCCCCCTCAATCTTCTAAATTCCAGAGAATACAAGCCTAGTCTAACCAACCTTTCTTCATATGCAAGTCCTTCCATCCCTGGTATCAGTCGAGTGAACCGTCCCTGCACCCCCTCCATGGCGAGGATGTCCTTCCTCAGATAAGGGGACCAAAACTGCAGGCAGTACTCCAGGTGTGGTCTCACCAAGGCCCTGTACAGCTGGAGCAGGATCTCTATAGTAAAGAGTTAAGTGGTATGGTGGCATTTATTGTAAGAGGGCTTGCTATACAATTATACGCACCTTTGATGCAATTACTCTTGGTGAATTGTGTGTGTGTATCTTGTCTCCTTACAAAGCAAATGGATGCATGAGGTCCACATAACTCTTTACTGCGCCAGCATTTCAGCTTTGAGTGTACAAGGAGCTTATTGGCTTTATAAGGAACTGGTGAGGCCTCCCTTGGAGTATGGGGTACAGTCCAGGCTCCTTATTTAAGAAAGGCTGTGCCTTTATCCTGAGGGGATAAAGGGAAGATTCAGAAGAATTATTCCTGGAATAGCATATGAGAAACATTTATCAGCTCTTGGACTGTACTCCTCAGTTCAAATTGGACCCTGGCCAGTCACCTAAGTGTTCAAGGAGGCCAGAGTTTTAGCAAGATGAGGTCTGAATGGAACACAAAACCCCTTTGTGAGTTTGACAGGTTAGGCATGATGCTTCTGTTGGCGAAGGAGTCTCGGACATGGTGTCCCCATTCCAAAACAAGGGTAGATTGTCCAGGACTGATACAAAAGGAATCATCTTCATCCTCAGGAGTTTCTAGACCATGGAGAGGGATGGAAGATCTGACAATAACAGCACAGGGAACTGATACCAACAGAGAACTCATAGGAAAGTGGTGCTGAGATACGTTACTCTTGAAGAATTGTGAGACAGGTTTAATTGTGAGACAGGTTGGAATGGCCCAATTACTCCTAGTTCTTACGAGTTCACTGCTTGTGAGATGCCTGGGAAAACTGCGAACAGATGCATTGCTCTTTAAAATAAGGCACAAGAATGGAAGAAACAGGAGCAGGAGTTGCCTGTCCGTCCTGCTCCGCCATTCAATAAGATCAAGGCTGATCTGATGGTGGACTCAGCTCCACTCACCTGTCTGCTCTACAGAACCCTTAATTTCACTACCACGCAAACATCTATATGCGGGTTCAATAAATTTAATGGGGCAGTCTCTAATAATTCCTTCGGCAGAGAATTCACAAGATTCACAACTCTCTTTAACCTTGATTTAAGTCTATTGCTCGAATGCAGAGACTATGAACCCTCATTCCAATTGGAAGTATCTCCCTGCTGAGTGGTGTGGGAAGGAGCCCATACCTGTGTCAGGCGGCTAAGCACACTGACGCTCCTGCTTTTCAATGAGGGATTGTGCTCCGTGCTGTTCCCTGATCTCCAAGCCTCCTTGCTGTTCTCCAGAGAAGTGCCGTGTGGCCGATCAAGGGAATATGTCCAAGAGGAGGAACTGCCTTGCGAGGAATGGCCATGGGACGAAGGTTTTTCGATCCCAGTTTGTTTATTCAACCTGGACTGTAAGCAAGACGAGGTTACAAGAAATGTTCCACAGTCGGGAAGTTGTCAGCAGAAGCTCAGTGGACATTCACTCAAGGAACCCTGCTCTCTGAGGGCCAACGTTCTCACTCAGAGGGTGGTAAGAGCTGCCAGAGGTGGTGATAGCAGCAAGGATCATTGAGACATTAAGAGAGGCAAGGTTAAGAGGGATATGGGCCAAACACATTGAGGCAGAGATGATAGGGTATCTGAATAGTTAGGGTATGAAAGGTTATGGGGAGGGGGGCTGAATGGGAGAATGGATCATCTCATGATGGAATGGTGGTCCAGACTTGATGGGCCAAAAGGCCTACTTCTTCCCCCATGATGCATTCATTTTTTTTTAATTTACAGCACGGTAGAAGCAGATTCCGGCCATTTAAACTGTACTGCCCAATTGCACCCAAATTAACCTGCAACCTCTGCAAGTCTTGGAGGATGGGAAGAAACCGGAGTCCCAGGAAAAAACTACATAGACACAGACAGCGCTGGATTTGAACCCAGGTCACTGATGCTGTGATAGCGGCTAACACGGGTTAAGTAGCATTAGTGGGAGAAAATAATTAGTTAACATTTCAGGCCAGAGCCCTTCATCATTTGAAACATTGACCACTCTCTCTCTCTCTCCCGCTGATGCTGCTATGTTCCTCCAGCAGGCCATGCCAGCTCGGACCTCTCGGTTTAGGAGCTGTGATACCTAACTGCCTCCTTGATATCCACGAGGAGCTAATCAGCATGGACCCAGAAGTTAACTGGCCCAGCAAAGTCCACAGATCAGTAGAAGACCACTCCATTCCACGTCAGAGTCACAGAGCCCAGAGTCTCAAGCCCCCAAACCCTGAATCCTGAGCCCAGACGGGATACAGAGAGTGCAGACAGAGTCGAGCTAAGTCCAGTCTAGTCATGATGAAGGGCTCAAGCCCGAAACTCAAGAAAAGCAACCTTCCCTTTGACTGAGGTAAATCAATGACATTGTTAATTATGCAAAGGACAGTGCATACCTGAGCGTGGGATTCTTTCAGTAACACAGTGCGTCCATAAGTCTGTTTCAGCGGAAGCTCCTCTTTCTCCAGAAGTCGAACCATCTTTGAGCTGGCCTTGGGCCCCACTTGTACTTCCAGGATCAGACTTTGGATGTCCGATTCTGAGGGGACTGACAAAGGGAAATGCCGTTCGTTGTAATGCATGTACAATGAGTGGAGAACTCTCCTCCTGCTGAGGTGAATGTCAAACTTCAAACAGGCCAACAGGAACAGGGCCTGTGGTGACTGAGACACCGGTTTAAACTAATCCCATGCTCTGTCACCCATCTTTCCCTGCATCAAGACCATAAGATATAGGAGCAGCAATAGGCCATTCAGCCCATTGAGTCTGCCCCATTGATCCATTTTCCCACTCAGCCCCACTGCTCGGCCTTCTCCCCATAACCTTTAATGCCCTGGCATTACAAAAATCTATCAATCTCTGATAAATGACCTGGCCTCCACAACCGCCTGTGGCAACAAATTCCACAGATTCACCACCCACTGGCTGGAGAAATTCTTCCGCATCACTGTTCCAAGTGAACGCCCTTCAATCCTGAGTTGTGCCCTCTTGTCCTGGACTCTCCCACCGTGGGAAACAACCTTTCTACATCTACTCTGTCCACACCTTTCAACATTCACAATGTTTCAATGAGATCCCCCCCACCCCCCCATTCTCCTAAATTCTAACGAGTCCAGGCCAGGAGCTGTCAAACATTCCTCACATGATAACACTTTCATTCCCGGAATCATCCTTGAGAACCTCCTCAGAACTCTCTACAACATCAGCACATCCTTTCTTAAATGAAGAGCCCAAAACTGCCCACAATCCTCCATGTGAAGCCTCACCAGGGCCTTATCATTGTGAACGCTGCTCAAGAATTCCTCCAGAAAGTGAAAGATATAGAGGGAACAGACCGACCAACCACCTGAAGCTTTCATCGCCTCCACCACTGGCCCATCGTGCTGCAGCCTGACCACACTTCCTCAACTACGTCACGCTGGCAGTACCTCCCAAACCCACCATCTTTACCTCCAAGGACTCAGGCAGAGAGCAAAGGGAACACCAGCAGGATCCTCTTTGAAAAAGGAGCATCCACAGTACGCACCAGCGGAAGGCAGAGCAACGGAACAGGACGCACCACCAGAAGGCAGAGAAACGGGACAGGACGCACCAGCGGAAGGCAGAGAAATGGGACAGGACGCACCAGCGGAAGGCAGAGAAATGGGACAGGATGCACCAGCGGAAGGCAAAGAAATGTGACAGGACGCACCACCAGAAGGCAGAGAAACGGGATAGGATGCACCAGCGGAAGGCAGAGAAATGGGACAGGACGCACCAGCGGAAGGCAGAGAAATGGGACAGGATGCACCAGCGGAAGGCAAAGAAATGTGACAGGACGCACCACCAGAAGGCAGAGAAATGTGACAGGATGCACCAGCGGAAGGCAGAGAAACTGGACAGGATACACCAGCAGAAGGCAGAGAAATGGGACAGGACACACCAGCGGAAGGCAGAGAAATGGGATAGGACACACCAGCGGAAGGCAGAGAAATGGGACAGGACACACCAGCGGAAGGCAGAGAAATGGGACAGGACACACCTCCAGAACACATATCACAGTCAGCTTACTGCAGAATAGCTAAACATGGCAAATCACGGAGTAGGTGGTGGCATACAGCTGCAGTCATGTTGTACATTGTTGTTTGTACCACAATAGGAGGAAAGTAGATCAGAGAAAGTAGTAGAAACACAGAAATGGTGGAGGAACTCAGCAGGACTCGCAGCACCTGTAGCTCGTAAAGATGCATAACTGACGTTTCGGGCCTGAGCCCTTCATCGTGGTACAAGCAAGAAGCAGGAATTAAAAGGCTGGGGGAGAAAGAAAAGGCTGGTCAGGAGCACAGACCAACAGACAAAAGATGATAATCGGACATGGACAGGAGAGGTGAGAATTGATTGGGTGGGGGGTGGGGGGAAGAGGGTGGCTCTGTGAATGCAGAGCTGGGAAAAGGAGACAGAAGGAAAAGGAAAGAGAGACAGGGCTAGAGGAAAGGAGACATAGGGGCAGGTGGTGGGGTGGGGGTGGGGGTAGTTGTGCAAAGTTCAGAACTGTAAACACCCGTCTTCAGATAAACAATTCGAGGTGGACACCAGCTGGTAACTACAGTGGGGGGGGGGGGTTGTTACAGGCCCAGAGGACCCCAAAACCCAGCAGCAATAGAAATTCACCAAGATAAACAGTTACTTTAACAAAAATTGTTTTTAACTTTCTTTAAACATGAAAACAGGATCAAACTTCAACTTATTACTGTTAACTTAACTTGGAGCATAAGAGGTCATTTTCCTTTTGGCCATCTTGAGATCTCAGCAACCCTTTCAAAAAGTTGAAAATAGGTATCTAAATCTCCCTCATCAAAAGGAGGCACTAGATTTACCTATCTACTAGCCAAAAACCCCTCCCCAAGAGTAACAGCCTCAATTATCTTACTTCCCTCCATCTTCATTTTTAAACTTCTCTAATTGAAACCGTCTGTCCTTTTCAATTTTTTCCAAGTCATATTTTCTTTGTCTTTCATCTTTTTCTTGCTCCTCTCTTTGCTTTTCTGCTTACTCTCCTCGTATTGTTGTCTCTGCAATTCAAAGTTCTGTTTCTCTCTTTCCTTCAACACCCTCCATTTCTCTTTTTCTTCTTCCACCCTCAATTACTGCAATTTCAATTGCAATTCAACAGATCTTATCCTCTGGAAAAAATTTTAAGTCTTTCTCAACAAATTTTCCCTCACCTATGTCCTCTGTGGAGGACTCCAGTCAGTTTTAATCCCTTATCAATGACCATTAGTTCTTCTTCAGCTCTGCAGGAGATGGTTGTGACAAAAATGTACCAGCATCCATTGCTGCTGTTTTACAGACACACAAGCTTTAAATTAGCTTGGAAAAACCAATTAACTAATAAATCACAAATTTTCAATCCAAAGGATGAGCCCCCAAAAAGGTTACAGCCCCAGAGAATTCCAAAACCCAGCAGCAATAGACATTCAGCAAGACAAATAGTTACTTAAACAAAAGTTGCTTTTAATTATCTTTAAACATAAAAACAGGATCAAACTTTATTACTATTAACTTAACCCCCTTCTAATTCTTAGTGCACATGTATGTAATGTGAGTGTAAGTTCAGAAAAGTTCTTTGGTTCACAGTCCAATCTCACTTCTCATTCCTCCAAGTTCACTTGTATCAGGCAATTCTTATATTGTGTACAGAATTTGACATTTATGAATTTCACCAGGCTTTGTTACTCAAAAGGTATATGGTTACTGCTCAGGAAGGTTCTTGTCAGTTTTCAGAGAGAGATTTGTGCTCGTTGAACACAAACTGATTCATTCCAATCAGCCACTTCAATGTCTTGCTGAAGAAACTTGCCCCAATCAGGGTTTTCCAGACGATAACCTCTTTCTTTCAGGTCACCGCAGAGTTCCTTTTCTGTTTCCCTTTTCTTGTATGGACCACAAAGGCTTTGAACAGGCTGAACTAAGAACTCACAACCCATCTTCAAAATGGGGTTTTTCCCCAAGCTTGCCAGCTTATCATGTTCCAGTCCCAGCTGCTGAACAGTAGAACTGAATTCTCTCTCTAAGAAAACCACATGACCCTCTTAGAACAGCAAACTGCACTCAGACTGTGGCACTGGACCAATCTTCTGAGTCCCTTCATCTGTTGCTTTCCAAAACAATAATCCATTACTCCACAGCACGTCCAATTAACACCTACCTGTGAAGTCCTTCAGCAAAGCAGTTTCCATTGTCTTTACAAAGACATTGGAAGCCTGGACTGTCTGGCTTGCGAAGAGCTCTGGCATTTTAAATGAGATCTGTGTTGTGAAGTGTTTGTTTGTGACCTACACTAAAAAAAACCTGCCACAATTTATCTCCCAAAAACATATCTATATGCAATATAAAATATAACATAATCTGTCACAGGGTCAAGATAGGTTAAGTGAGTGGGCAATGGCCTGGTAGATGGAGTACCATGTTGGTAAATGTGAGGTTACCCACTTTTGAAGGAAAAAAATGGAAGATCAGATTATTATTTAAATAGCAAGTGATTACAGCGTGCTGTCGTGCAGGAGGACTTGGGAATTCATGTGCATGAATCACAAAAGGTTGGTATGCAGGTGTAGCAGACTATCAAGAAGGCCTTCATCACTAGAGGGATTGAATTTAGGAGCAGGGAGGTTCTACTGAAACTGAACAAGGCCCTGGTGAGGCCACATCTGGAGTACTGCATGGGGTTCTGGTCTCCTTACTTGAGGAAGGACGTACTGGCTTTGGAGGCAGTGCAGAGGAGGTTCACCAGGTTGATTGCAGAGATGAGGAGGGATTGAATCATCTGGGACTGTACTCACTGGTGTTTAGAACAATGAGGAGGAATCACATTGAAACCTCTGGAATACTGAAAAGCCTGGATAGAATGGACATGGAAGGGAGGTGCTGGGGGAGGTTGCGATCAGAGTGCATTGTTTAGTGTAGCGGTTAGCACAATTCCGTTACAGCGCCAGCGATCGGGACGGGGGTTTGAATTCTGCTCTGTCCTTTAGGAATTTGTACTTTCTCCCCATGCCTGGTGGGTTTCCCCTAGGTGCTCCAGTTTCCTTCTACTGTTCGAAATGTACTGGGGGTGTAAGTTAATTGGCACAGACTCGTGGACTGAAAGGACCCGTTACCATGCTGTATGTCCACATTTAAAATTTCTAAAGCGTGATCCAACATTTTTTGTCCACTTTCCTACCCATCCCTTCAACTCTCATTTCCCTTACAGACATCAATTGGCTTTCTATTACCCCGGGGGGGGGCGGGAAGGAGAATCTGTCAAAATCATTGCCATGATGGCTGTGGAGGCCAAATCATTAGGGATATTTAAAATGGAGGTCGATAGATCCTTGATTAGGAATGGAATCAAGGGTTATGAGTAGAATGCAGGAGAATGGGATTGAAAAGGATAGTAAATCAGACAGGGAAAGATCTGATGGGCTGGATGGCCTAATTCGTATGAATCCTAGCGCTCCACTATTGGAATTGGGGGGGGTTCCTTGTCAACGATTGAAGGCCAACTCCTTCTGGTGTAGGTCAGGGATGGTCTTGCAACATGGAGGTGCAAGGCGATTTGCTGAAGAATTACCTGGTCTGATCAGCACCCTGGCCACATGCGTTCCCAGTAGCCTGTAGAGCGGACTATGTCGTACGTAAAGGACATTTGCAACTTTGGCATCCAGGCACACCTCAAAGGCGAAGTTAGACAAGCTCGAGCAGGATTTATATATCCAAGGCTGTGGTGCCAGCCACTGGGTTCTGTCTGAAAACTCCTCTCCATCCAATCCAATTTTGGAATAAATATCAGTCTGTAGATCGGTGACAGTAAGGGATGAACAGTGAGCTCAGGCTTGGATTTCACTCAGTTTCTCAGCAGAATTCCCACCGTTCATGATCAGACTGACAGTTCAGAATCCAGATCATCAGTTTGCGTTCTATCACCTCACCAGGCCTCTGCTCTCTCCACCTTTAACCAGGACATCTACTCCCACCCTCATTCACTGAGTCCCAGTCCCTACCCTTGTTCACGGGACCCCAGTTCCCACACTCATTCACCAGGACCCCAATTCCCACCCTTGTTCACCAGGACCCCATTCACTGAGGCACCAATTCCCCTTGGGACCCTTTTCACCAAGGTCCCAATTCTTCATTAACCGGGGTCCCCATTCCCACCTCGATCACCGGATCCTCTGCTATTGTATCTGCTTCCATCAGTACCTGCGTAAAAAGCAAGATTAAGAGACCTAGAATTTTCTCTTTGGAGTGAAGGACGAGAGACAACTTAATGGAGGTCTACAAGATTAGAAGAAGCATAGATAAGGTAGACAGCTAGCACCTGGTTCTCAGAGGTAAGAGTAGCAAACACCAGAAAACATCTGGACAAGGTGAGGGGAGGAAAATTCAGGTGAAACATCTGGGGTAAGTATTTTTTTACCCAGAGAATTGTGGGTAAAAATCAAAAGGGTTTCAAGAAGTACAATAAAAGTAAATGATTAATGAGGGATAAAATTGGTCCCCTTGTAGGTAGCGAGGGTAGGCTGAGTGAGAAGTCAGAGGAAATGGGGGAAATTTTGAATGATTTGTTTGCTTCGGTATTCACTCAGGAAAAAAAATATTCAACCAGTTGAGGTAATAAAAAAATAGTGGGGAGATGATGAAGCATATAAGGATAACTGAGGAGGAAGTGATGTCTGTGTTGAAAAAGATAAAGGTGGATAAATCTCCAGGACCGGACAAAATATTCCCAAGGACACTCAGGGAGGCTAGTGGACGGTTAGTGGGGCCATTAACAGAGATATTTAGGATGTCACTGGCCACAGGGGTAGTGCCAAAGGATTGGAGGGTGGCGCATGTGGTTCCAAATGTAAACCTGGGAATTATAGGCCCGTGAGTTTGACGTCTGTGGTGGGCAAGTTGATGGAAAGTGTTTTGAGGGATGGTATTTACAAATATTTGGAGGTACAGGGATTGCTAGGGAGTAATCAGCATGGTTTTTTCAGGGGTAGATCATGCTTGACAAAACATTTTGAGTTCTTTGAGGGGGTTACAGAAAAGGTTGATGAAGGGAAAGCTGTGGATGTTGTCTATTTGGACTTTAGTAAAGCTTTTGACAAAGTTCCCCACAGGAGGTTAGGAAAAAAGGTAGAGGCATTAGTTATAAATAAGGTGGTAGTGAAATGGATTCAGCAATGGTTGGATGGGAGGTGTCAGAGAGTCGTGGTAGAAAATTGTTTGTCCAATTGGAGGGCCGGTGACTAGTGGAGTTCCTCAGGGTTCGGTCCTGGGTCCACTATTGTTTGTTATATATATTAAGGATCTGGAAGTAGGGGTGGAGAATTGGATAAGCAAGTTTGCGGATGATACAAAGATTGGTGGTGTTGTGGACAGTGAGGAAGATTACCGTAGATTAAAAGGTGATTTAGGAAGGCTGGAGGTGTGGGCTGAGTAATGGCTGATGGAATTTAATACAGATAGTGTTACATTTTGGAAAGGCAAATCTAAATAGGTAATATACATTAAATGATAGCCTGTTGAGATGTGCAGAGCAACAAAGGGATTTAGGAGTGATGGTAAATAGTACCCTCAAGGCTGATACTCAGGTAGATGGTGTGGTGAAGAAGGCATTTGGAATGTTGGCCTTCATAAATCGGAGTATTGAATTCAAGAGTAGGGAGGTTATGATGAAATTGTACAAGGCATTGGTGAGGCCAAATTTGGAGTACTGTGTACAGTTTTGGTCACCAAATTATAGGAAAGATATAAACAAAATAGAGAGAGTGCAGAGAAGGTTCACTAGAATGTTGACAGGATTTCAAGGTTTGAGTTACAGGGAAAGGTTGTGCAGACTGGGGCTTTTTTCTCTGGAGCGTAGAAGATTGAGGGGGGACTTGATAGAGGTGTTTAAGATTTTAAAAGGGATAGACAGAGTAAACGTGGATAGGCTTTTTCAATTAAGAGTGGGGGAGATTCAAGCTAGAGGACATGGTTTAAGATTGAAGGGGTAAAATTATAAGGGGAACATGAGGGGAAATTTCTTTACGCAGAGGGTGGTGGGGATGTGGAATGAGCTTCCTGCAGACGTGGTCGAGGCGGGATCATTGGTTACGTTTAAGGAAAGACTGGATCGTTACATGGATAGGAGAGGACTAGAGGGGTATGGACCGGGTGCTGGTCAGTGGGACTAGGAGGGTGGGGATTTGTTATGGCATGGACTAGTAGGGCCGAACTGGCCTGTTCTGTGCTGTAAGTAGTTATATGGTTACATGGTTATATGGGTGCCTGGAATGCCTTGCCTGGGATGGTGGTGGAGGCTAGAATAATAGGGAATCTTAGATACAGGGATGCAAGAGAGTTACGGGTGTAAGGTAAGGAAGGTTTAATTTGATGAGTAGTTGTATATAGGTTAGCACAACATTGTGGGCCAAAGGGCCTGTGGTATGCTGTCATGTTCAATGTAAATTTTTGCTCTGTACATCTCCCTTTATCACGTCAAGTTTATTGTCATCGGATTGTACAATTACGACCCGATGAAACAGCGTTCTCTGGTCCTAAATTATGCAAACACACAACCAGACATAACTCACATACAGACAAACAATTCAGATCAAGAGAAACTATCTATAACTAAATAAATATTGCTTTGTACATAGTAGGGCAGAGTTTCTCAATCTTTTTCTTTCCATTCACATCCCACTTAAAGTAATCCCTCTGGCAGAGATGCTCTTTGATTAGTAAGCGATTGGTTAAGGTGGGATGTGAGTGGAAAGAAAATGTTTGTAAACCACTGTTTTAATCGTCCCTCATTGACTCGTTATGTGCATGGTTTCATAACTCCAAAGGAAATGGGCCAATGACAATTTTTCTCTAGCAAAATATTTTAGTAACAATTGGGTCTAGAGCAGTGATTCTCAACCTTCCCTTCCCACTTACAGAAATGTTGGAGGAGCTCAGCTGGTCTCACAGAGTCCATAGGAGGTAAAGATATATCACCGACGTTTCAAGTCTGAGCCCTTCTTCACCTTGAGGAAAGGCTCAGGCCTGAAACGTCGGTAATATTTCTATACCTCCTCTGGACGCTACAAGCCAGCTGAGCTCCTCCAGCTCAAACTCTTCCAGGTTTGTAACTCCACCTTTCAATTACTTCCGTTTTAGAGCATAGAACTCTACAGTACAGGCCCTTCGGCCCTCCATGTTGTGCCAACCCATATTTTCCTTTAAAAAAGTACTAAACCTTCCCTACCCCGTGACCTTCCATTTTTCTTCCATCCATGTGCCAAAGAGTCTTAAATGCCTCTAATGTTCCAGCCTCCACTGCCATCCCTGGCAAGGCATTCCAAGCCCCCACAACTCTGAGTAAAAAAGAACTTACCCTGTAATCTCCCCTAAACCTCCCTCCCTTCACTTTGTACACATGTCCTCTGGTGTTTGCTGATCCTGCCGTGGGAAACAGGCGCTGGCCACCCACCCTATCTATGCCTCTCAGAATCTTGTAGACTCTGTCAAGTCTCCTCTCATCCTTCTACGCTCCAAAGTGAAAAGTCCCAGCTCTGCCAACCTTGCCTCATTAGACTTATTTCCCAATCCAGGAGAACAACTCTCCTCTCGCATCTTGATGTCTCTGACCTTGGTGACTATGTACAGTAGCTAAAGGCCTCAACAGGTGAAGCCCCAAGGTATGCTATTTAATGTCAATCACACTTACATCACTCTGGGTCTCCTGCGAGGTCTTGAATTTTTGCTTCATGATGTTTGCTTCTTTAATCTCAGGCAAGAAGGGCGTCACCTTTTCCGTGACCAAATTCTCATGGCTTCGTGAGACAGCAAACACTTGAGATCTGTGAGTTAAAAATGCTTTATAAGGCAGTAACATTGCACAGGAGACACTCTATTCTCCACACATGTTTGAAGGAGCTGCGATACACAATGGCACAGCAGTTGGCGCAACACTGTTACAGCGCCACCAACATGGGTTTGAATCCAGCTCTGCCTGGAAGAAGTTTGTATGTTCTCCCCGTGTCTGCGAGGGTTTTCCCCAGGGCTCCGGTTTCCTCCCACCTTCCTAAACATACGGTGAGTTGTAGGTTGATTGGGTGTAATTGGACAGCATGGGGTTGTGGGACGGAAGGTCCTGTTACCGTGCTACATGTCCAAATGTAAAATGTGGTGAAGAAACTCAGTGGGTCAGGCAGCATCTACAGAAAGTCTAAGGTAACTACCTCACTGCCAGCCTAACAGAAGTCCTTTCTCCTCCTGGGGTGTTATCACCACCCACACCTCATTCTGGGCCAAAACCTCATGTCCCACTCAAACACAGGTCCACTCCTACAGAAGGATATGCCTCCCTACCTTGTACTGGCTTTAGTTTCTTTTCCCTATCAGCCAACTAGGAGACGTGTAGCCCCACGAATCCAGACCCTCTGCGCTGTCTGTGTGGAGTTTGCATGCTCTCTTTGGAACCGCGTGGGTTCCCTCCCCACCCATATCCCAAAGACGTGTGTATCTATCGGTTAATTGGCCCCAATGTGTGATTGAAGTGTAGAACATGGGGAGGGTTTTGATGAGAATGAGCAATATTTATCTGTCCTGTTACATTTATCATGCTCTGCTAAGGCTGATTATGATAATTCAATGTTCATGATTGCAGCTGGTACATCTTACAAACCTGCTTCACTGCAGCCAGCAAACCTTCAGCTGCATAGAACATTATATGTATGTGCATTATCGTAAAGTGTCATCACTTAGAATAAGAGGTTGATGGTCAGCATGGACTCAGAAGGCTGAGCTGATCTAACTGCAGCGCTAACGCTGCTTTGGACCTGGGAGAGCTGTGAGCTGAGATGTAGTGCTACTCTGCAGGATCCTGCTGCCTGGAACTGATAGTTCTGCCTGTGTACAGGCTTCAAATGGCCCGTTAAATGGAGCCTGTGCTGGATGGCGTACCACGAAGGGTTGCAGACTCCAGGGAGCAGTGGATTGGTGCAGGGCACCAGAGAAAGGGAGAACAACCCCCCCCCCCCACCCCCCCGATTAGAAGGAGAAGCCCAGGAGACCACCCTACAGTGACGTTGACTATGGCAGCAGACCAGTGAGGGGCTCTGTGGCTGCATAACCCACATGGGCTAAGGGTGCTTGGTGACTTGCGGTCGAAGGACTCTCACAGGGTGCTGCTGCTGGAGACTGGCTCATGGGAACCAGATATCTGATACCGGAACTGAGAGGGCGCTGAGGGCAAGAAGGGTTCTTAAAAGGCCATGGGCACTGAAGGCTTCCTGATCGTATAGGAGGTTTGGATATGGAGCTCAGGTGGCTGACGGATTGAAGAGGGGTCTGCGCAGCTGCAGAGGCCACAGGAGGTGAATTCACGGACACTCAGAGACTCTATTTTGCTTCTCATTCTCTCGTACTGTAAGGGGCGCCAGGCGACACTAATGGAAACTCTTTGCCTGCCTTACGGCAGACTTAGGTTGAAGTATATAGTGTACGTGACAATAAAAGGAATCTTGAACCTTCACTATCTTTATGAATGTTCCCAATTTCCTTTCCATTCTTGTTGAACCTGCTTCCCCTGCCTTTCCAGACACTTCCCCACATCTGGTCATGCTGCCTTGTCCTCTGCCACTCTGCCCATACCCTTCACTCCCTAGGTTTTTCTTACCCACCCTCTTCCTTCTTTCTTTCCCAACTTCGGGAGTTCGTGCCAGAGTGAGGATCCCTTTAAACGGTGCAGGTGAAAGACGACTGTAAGTTAATTGATTAAATGCAGCCAACAAAAAGGAAGGGAAACGTACAAACTCCTTTCACTTTGAGGCTATGTCCTCTAGCTCACCCTGGACGGACTGTCTACTCCCTTTCCATTTGCCATTCTCCAATCCTCCGGCACCTCCCCTGCGGCCAAAGAGAATTCAAAGATCATAGCTACTGCCCTGGCTATCTCTTCTCTCCCTTCCCACAGCAGTCTGGGGTATATCATGTCCAGCCCTGGGGACTTATCAAATCTTGCTATTTTTAAAGATCCAACACTTTCTCTTCCTTAATCTCCACATTGCCCAGCTCACAGGCCTGTTCTTTTCCAACCTATACTTTATATAAAATATAAAGCCGGTACTTTATACATTGTGATAATTTAATTAATGCTATTGTTGTGGGAGTATCTTGCATGTGACTTAACAAGTAAGAATTTTGGTGTACTTGTGCGTATGACAATAAACTCACTATTACACTGACCGGGTTCCAATCCAGTGCTGTCTATAAGGAGTTTGCACATTCTCCCTACATCTGCATGGGTTTTCCCCAGGGGATCTGGTTTCCTCCCACCATTCGATACGTACCGGGGGTGTGGGTCAATTGGTGGATTTGGGCGGCACAGACTTGTGGGCCAAAAAGGACCTGTGGCCGTATTGTATGGTTAAATTTTAAATTAAAAAAAAAAATCACACTGATCCCATTGTACACTCCCCACATTCCCACCAAGATACTATCCTCACCTATGTCTGTCTGTGGGACGTACAGGCTAGTAGGTTAATTGGTCACAGGGGTGTACTTGGGGTGGGGCAAAATCATGGGCTGGAAGGACCTGTTACCACACTGCGCTAAAAGAAAAACCTAAGGCAGGAAAAGGAAAGAAAGTATTCATTACTTCAGAGTCATTATCGGATTCTCCTGCTGCACTGGAACACTGTGAATTTGGAGACTGCCTTCCTTTACATTTAGCTTCATCAGCACATCCACGGGCAGAGAAGAGTGCACCTTTGCTGTGAGTTCAAGGCCAGACTGGATGAAGGGCGCGCTTATTCCCATTGAGGCTTTGTTGTATACAGCCAGGCTGAGGAGATAAAGCAGAGAGGCATTCGGTTAGCCTCAGGTGACTTGGGCAGTTACTGAGCCGTTCACACCTTAAACATGAATGATAATTCAGACTGTTCTTTAGAAGCCCAGCTTCTTTACAGAAATATTTGAATATAATACCTCGGGTTGATCTGAGTCTTCAGCACAATGTTGGCACCGAGCAGCTGAGAGAAGGTAGAGGTGGAAGCTGAGAAGTTGGCTTCGACTGTTTAAGACAAAGTGAGCAGTGTCAGTCTCAATAGCTCCTTCACCTGCTGCTGTGATTACCCGCTTCGCTTATCGAAACAGCGTGCATCTCCAGAACACCCTTGTCTTAGCATTGTACCGCACGGAAACAGGCCAACTCACGGGGCTGGACAAGTGCCTGCATTTGGCCCATATCCCTTTACCACTTTCCTATCCATCTACTTGTGTAAATATCTTTTAAATTTTGTAATTCAAGATTCTTTTTTTTTTGGACTTTGCTGCACTTTAGAATAGCCTCAAGATCAAGAACGGATTTGAATTCATCATTTTCAGATGAGGTTTGAGCTTCTATTTGTAATCGGATTCATACAATTTCCTTTTGTGCGCAACACTGTTTGCTGCAATTTAAATTGGTCGCGAGAGCACACGTGTCTAAAGTTAAATTGTCTCGTTTTTATTCAGGAATAATCCTCAATGTGACAAATATAAAATTGGTGATGCTTCTTTGGTTCGCATGTTCTGGATCTGCTCTAGTCTAGACAACTTTTGGAAAGATGTCTTTTAAACATTATCGGTGATTGTCAAGGTCAAATTAGAACCTTTCCCTTTAACTACCCTATTCAGATCATTTCAAGAAGATGATATTTTACTGACTCCAACTCAAAGCCAAATTTGGCCTTTTACTTCATTGTTAGCCAGACGTGCAATTCTGATTACATGGAAAGACAATACTCCACCTACACACACACAATGGCTCATTGACATCATGCCTTATCGAAGTCTGGAAAAAATTAGATATGCTATTAAAGAGTCAAATATTAACTTCCAAAATACGTGGGGCCCATTTATGGATGGTGACCAAAACCTAAAGAATTCGGGTGTTTAGATGCTCTGGTTCCAGGCTGGTGTCACCTGATTCCCACTTATCTTTTCTTTTAACCTTGCACAGTGGTCGGGGTTTCAAGTTATAAGGTTTTTTTTGGCTTGGGATTTTCTTTCCTTCCCTTCCTTTTGATTTTGATAATAACTGTTTTGTTTAACTGTGAATAATGTAAACATCAATAAAATTTTGATCGAAGGAGAAGAGAAGGAAAGAGAATTGTAGACTTTTTAATTATAAAAAGAAATTTTGTAACTTTCTAGAAAAGAATTTGATAATTTCATCTTTTCTTTTTTTTTCCAGTGGGTGAGTTTTTTTTGATGTTCTGCTTTGATATCATATGACCAACATGCTCTGGATTTTTGAATTGTTTTCATATTTGGAAATGTCTTTTCCTTTCATTTTTATTATATTGTACTTTGTTTAATTGTATTAATTATAAATATTAATAAAATTAGTTTAAAAAGAAACACTCCTTTATTGTCATGTAATAGTACAGAAGATGTAATATTACATGAAATTGACTTCTGCCAGCCGTAAGGCAGATGAAGCATCACCATTAATGTCGGCTACAATATGAGAGAAAAGAGATTCCCTTCAGAATCACTGAATGTCAGTGGATTTTCCTCCAGCACTCCCGCAGCCTCTGCGTTCATCATCAACGTGAGATCCAGATCAGCACCTGAGGCCCTGGAGCCCTCCTTGCCCTCAGCATCCTCTCAAGTCCTGGCTCCAATACCAAGTTCCCATGAACCAGTCTCCAGCAACCTGTGCGGTCCCCCCCCCCAGATCCATGTTGCCCGCAGCTTGTGAGAGTCACACTGGTACACTGCCATGGTCACCATCCCATCAGGTCATCTCCTCTGCTTCTCCATGGGGTGGGGAGGTGTGGGGGTGTCCTCCCTGTTTCTGGTGCCCTGCAATGGTCCACTGCTCCCCCTCACCAGGCGCCACCATCTTGCGCACATACCTCATGGATGAAGAATTTCAATAAAATACCATCGGCTCATTTAACAGACTGTTTAAAACCTGTACAGAGATGCCGGCATTAGGACCAGGCAGTTGAACCCTTCAGAGCAGCGCTGCGTCTCCACTCTCCCTGGTCCACACCACAACAGCGCTGTCATTAAATGTTCCCACCTCCATTGGCAACTTGTTCCTTACACCCAACACCCTCTGTGTGGAAAATGTTATCCTACAGTCGCTTTTTAAATCTTTCCCTCTCACTTTACAACTATACCCTCTGGTTTTAGGCTCCCCAGAATGACAGCAGTAATGGATAAATATTGGGAGGAATTTGGTAAAATTGAAGTAGGTCACATACATACATACATTTTAAAACAGATCTTATTTGAAAGACTGAATAAAAAATATTCAGTAGCATTGCAGGATCTATGGAGAATGTGATGCACATTTCACAGGTAGGTGCTAATTGAAATGATGTCATGAAATGAATAGACCATTGTTTGGAATTGGAGACAGGCTGGATAGTTGGATAACTACAAGGCTTCCAACCGTTCTGCAAAGTGCTCACAGAAGGGTCACTCCTGGGTTTTCTTTACCTAAGTCAACAGCTTGACCAAGAAGGATAACTCCTGTTTGCTGAAGAAGGTGGGGGTTTTTGCAAGTGAGAGAATCACAAGGCTTTCTGGCAATTGGCAGTTGGAGAGAGAGAGAGAGAAAGAGAAAGAGGAGACAAGTTCAATAAGCTCTATCAGAGCTGAACAGTGCAAGCCAGGAAGCTGGTTGAAACTGAAGAAAGCTCCAGAGAGGCGGATGGCTGGAAGTGCAATCGGTCTGATGCTTCTCTTGAAATGTGGAACAGAAAGGAACTCTGTGGTAGCCTGAAAGAAGGAGGTTACCATCTGGAAAAACCCGATGGGGCAAGTTTCATCAGCGAGAAATTGAGGTGACTCAGCTGTGGAAATCCTGGAACAACAAATCTCTCTCTGTGAGCCCTACAAGAACCTTCCTGAGCAGTAAACATTGACCTTTTGAGCCCCAAAGCCTGGTGAACTTTATACAAATTCTGTGCACTGTATAAGAATTGCCTACAACCAGTGAACTTGGAAGAAGGAGATTAACTGTGAACCAAAGAACTTTTCTTAAATTTACACACACATTGCATAAACGAGTGCTTAGAATTAGAAAGGGGTTAATTTGGGTTAGTTATAGAGTATAATTAAGTATAGGTATAAAGTCTGATTTTATTTTCACATTTGAAGTTGATTAAAAATAACTATAGTTTTAAAAACCACTGGTCTTGGTGAATGTCTATTGCTGCTGGGTTTTGGGGTCCTTTGGGCTCATAACACAGCGGCCACTCATATTATCTAAATCTTTGGTGATTTTATCAACTTCTAGAAGGTAATCCTTGTGACTTCACTCCATTGAGGACGTCTACATGAGGCAGTGTCTTAAGAAAGCAGCCTTTAGTCACCAGCTAGGCCGTGCCCACTTCACTCTGCTTTCTTCTTAGGCTTGGCGTCACAGGCGAAGATTTATGGAGGGGTAATGTCCACGTCTGCTGCAGGCTCGTTGGTGACTGACAAGTCCGATGCGGGACAGGCAGGCACGGTTGCAGCGGTTGCAAGGGAAAATTGGTGGGTTGGGGTTAGGTGTTGGGTTTTTCCTCCTTTGTCTTTTGTCAGTGAGGTGGGCTTCTTCAAAGGAGCTTGCTGCCCGCCGAACTGTGAGGCGCCATGATGCACGGTTGGAGGCGCTATCAGCCCATTGGTGGTGGTCAATGTGGCAGGCACCAAGAGATTTCTTTAAGCAGTCCTTGTACCTCTTCTTTGGTGCACCTCTGTCTCGGTGGCCAGTGGAGAGCTCGCCATAGAACACGATCTTGGGAAGGCGATGGTCCTCCACTCTGGAGACATGACCCACCCAGCGCAGTTGGGTATTCAGCATCGTGGATTCGATGCTTAAGGATTCTGCCAGCTCGAGTACTTCGATGTTAGGGATGAAGTCATTCCAATGAATGTTGAGGATGGGACGGAGACAGCGCTGATGGAAGTGTTCTAGGAGCCATAGGTGATGCCGGTAGAGGACCCATGATTCAGAGCCGAACAGGAATGTGGGTATGACAACGGCTCTGTACACGCTGATCTTTGTGTGTTTCTTCAGGTGGTTGTTTTTCCAGACTCTGCTACCATCGGGGGAAAGGTACAGGAGCCTAAAGATGAGCACAAGGACAGCCTCTTCCCCGATGCCATCAGATTCCTGAATAATCAATGAACCAAAGGCACCATTTCACTTTGACTTTTCATGCACTGTTTTTATTTATTTGTTGTAAGATGGTTTATATAAATGTTTGCCTTACAGTGCTGTTGCAAAACAATGAATTTTGTGACCCCTTCATGAAAATAACCCAATTCTGAATCTTTTTTTGGCTTGCACCTTTTGAAAAACTTTGCAGGGAATGATATCAAAGAAGGTTTGAGATCGCAGCAGGTGATGGAGTTCAGCGCTCAGAGTTTGCCAGACCTGAAACAATTCGTTCTGTTTTTTTGTTCCACAGATGCTGTCTGACTTGCTGAGTGATTCCCACACTTCCTGTTAGGAGTTTGTATGTTCTCCCCGTGTCTGCTGCATGGGTTTTCCCCGGGGGCTCTAGCTTCTTCCCACCCTTCAAAAACATACTGGGGGTGTAGGTTAAAGGGGTGTAAATTGGGCAGCATGAATTGTGGGCCAAAACGGCCTGTTACCGTGCTCTATGTCTAAGTAGAATTAACAATTCAGGTCAGAGACTTAGCTCAGAATGTACTGCCATTGTACTGCCAGGGAGATGGATAGAAGTACATTGCATATTGAACGTTGATGAAGGCCTCAAGCCCAAAATGTCAGTTAAATTTAAATTTTTTTAAATGTTTAATTTAAAATGTTTTAAAATTTAAATGTAAATAACTCCAGTTATGTGTCTTTATCTTTGCTCTATAAAGGACACTGTTTGACCTGCTAGTTTAACATAGAAACATAGAAGTTAGGAGCAGGAGTAGGTCATTCGACCCGTCGAGCCTGCTCCGCCATTCAACGAGATCATGGCTGATCTTAAAGTTCAGTACCCCGTCCCCGCCTTCTCTCCATAACCTTTAATACCCTTATACTGAAGAAATAAATCTAATTCCCGCTTAAATATATTTAATGAACCTGCCTCCACTGCCCTCTGTGGCAATGAATTCCACAGATTCACCACCCTCTGGGTCAAGAAATTCCTCCTCATCTCGGTCCTAAATGGTTTGCCTATTATCCTCAAACCATGGCCACGGGTTCTGGATTTTCCCATCCTTGGAAACATCCCATCTGCATCCATTCTGTCCAGTCCTGCCAGAATTTCATAGGTCTCTAATCCCCTCTCAATCTTCTAAACTCCAGCGAGTACAATCCCAATTTGCGCAATCTTTCCTCCTAAGTCATTCCTGCCATTCCAGGTCTCAGCCTGGTGAATCGCCTCTGCACTCCCTCCATTGCAAGAACATCCTTCCTTAGATAAGGTGACCAAAATTGCACACAACACTCCAGGTGGGGTCTCACCAAGGCCCTGTACAGCTGCAGTAAGGTATCCTTGTTCCTATACTCAAACCCTCTTGATATGAAGGCCAACATACCATTTGCCTTTTTAACCACCTGCTATACCTGCATGCTCACCTTCAGAGACTGGTGTACAAGTACTCCTGGGTCTCCATACACTTCCCCATCTCTTAATCTATTGCCATTCAAATAGTAATCTGCCCTCCGGTTTGTATTACCAAAGTGGATAACCTCACATTTACCCACATTGTAGTGCATTTGCCATGGATCTGCCCAGTCCCTCAATTGATCCAAATCACACTGGAGCTTCCTGACCACCTCTTCCGTGCACACAACCCCTCCTAGCTTAGTGTCATCTGCAAATTTGGAGATATTACATCCAATCCCCTCATCCAGATCATTAATGTAAATTGTGAACAACTGGGGACCCAGTACAGATCCCTGTGGCACCCCACTGGTCACCGCCTGCCACTCAGAAAATGAGCCATTTATCCCAACTCTCTGTCTTCTCCCTGCCAGCCAGTTCTCAATCCACATCAATACTTTTCCCCCAATCCCATGAGCCTTGATTTTGGAAGCCAGTCGTTTATGCGGGACCTTATCGAAGGCCTTTTGGAAGTCCAGGTACACCACATCCACTGGCTCTCCCCCATCTATTTTACCTTTCACCATCTCAAAGAATTCCAATAGATTTGTCAAGCACGATTTACCTTTTGTAAATCCATGTTGACTCCGTCCGATCCCTTCTCTGCTAGTCATATGCTCTGCTATTACATCCTTAATAATGGATTCCATCATTTTTCCCACTACTGATGTAAGGCTCACCGGCCTATAATTCCCCGCTTTTTCTCTACCCCCCTTTTTAAATAGTGGGGTAACATTAGCTACCCTCCAATCCATGGGTACTGATCCTGAGTCTATCGAGTTCTGGAAAATAATTCTTAAAGCATCTGCTATCTGAATGGCCACTTCCTTAAGTACCCTAGGATGTAGATTATCAGGCCCTTGGGATTTATCAGCCTTCAATCCCATCAATTTCCCCAAGACCATGTCCTTAGAGATACTGATTTCTTTCAGTTCCTCCCTTGCATTAGTCTCTATGTTTCCCAACATCCTTGGGAGGTTATTTGTATCCTGTCTTGTAAAAACAGAACTAAAGTAAGAATTTAATTGGTCTGCCATTTCCTTATTCCTCATTATATATTCCCCTGATTCTGACTGCAAAGGACCTACTCTGGATTTCAACAATCTTTTCCTCTTGACATATTTATAAAAGCTTTTGCAGTCGGTTTTTATATTTGCCGCAAGCTTACTTTCGTGATTTCTTTTTGCTCTCTTGATTAATCCCTTTGTCCTCCTTTGGTGCATCTTGAACTGCTCCCAGTCTTCGGTTGTGATACTTTTTTTGGCCAGTTGATATGCTCTCTCTTTGGACCTAATACTGTCTCTAATTTCCCTTGTTATCCATGGTTGAGTCACCTTTTTTGGTTTATTTTTATGCCAAACCGGTATAAATGATTTTTGCAATTTCTCCATTAGATCTGTGAATGCTTTCCATTGTCTATCCACAGTCAACTCCCCCATAAACCACCAAATCAATCTTACTCAACTCCCGTCTCATACCATCATAATTCCCTTTATTTAAATTCAGGACCTTAGTCTCAGTTTTAATTTCATCACTCTCTATGTCGAGTGAGAATTCGATCATATTGTGATCACTCCTACCCAAAGGGCCTCGTACAACAAGATTGTTGATTAGCCCCTTATCATTGCATAATACCCAATCTAAAATGGCCTGCTCCCGAGTTGGTTCCTCGACATATTGTTCTAGATAACTGTCCCGTAAACATTCAAGGAATTCCTCCTCCTCAGTATTTTTACCAATTTGACTAGTCCAATCTATATGTAAATTCAAGTCTCCCATGATGACGGCTGTTCCCTTATTGCACGCTTCTCTAATTTCTCTTTTTAGGCCTTCCCTCACCTCTACACTACTATTTGGAGGCCTATATACCACCCCCACTAACGTTTTCCGCCCCTTGCTATTCCTCAGTTCTACCCGTATAGATTCCGCATCGTCCGAGTTTCTCCAGCGTTGTGTTTTCACTTCAACCACAGAGGATAGAGGGATAAAGGCTGAATGCTGGTAAACAGGAATAGCTTGGTCAACAGGAATAAGATGGGCCAAAGTGCCCATTTCCATACCCCAGAGCTCTACCAGTGCCAGACCACTCAGGAGCAATTTATGGCAAGGGAAACTACTTTGAAAGAGACTTACCATGAAGGGAGGCTTTTGCCACAGAGGCTGAGACCAGGGAGAGTTCTGTGGACAGACCCATGCACGTTGGGACAGAGCGACGCAGCTCCAGCGCCATGAACGCAGCAGCGGGGCGCAATTCAACCGGCTCTCTGAGCTGGTGAATAATCTTCCTCAGCGTGCCCTGTCTGTCGTCCACTCCATTGAGCATCTGGGGAAAGAAAGCAAAGCAGTTTATTCGTGAGCCGAGGTCGGACAGTGGCGTTAGTTCCTGCCAGATCTCTGCCTTACTTGGAGGGCCTTGTGTATGGAATCCCTCCTGATGTCGACAAAGGCGATCTCTTGATTAAACAGCTTCAGGTATGCCGACGCAAGTGGCATTTTCTCCGGCACAGATTTTAAGTCAGGAAACTGTCGGAAAATGTATGTATTTATGTATTAAAATGTGTATTCGAAAATTTGTAAAAAATATGTAGAGAACATATCACGACCAAGTCCCATCCCCACTTCCAGCTCCAAGACACACTGCACAGTTTCACATCCCACTTCGTTTCAAATTTCTTTTTAAGTTTAGGTATTGTAATAGTGGGGCCGCACGGTCAGCACAATGCTGTTACAGCGCCAGTGACTAGGGTTCGAACCCGGCACTGTCTGTACGTTCTCCCCGTGTCTGCATGGGAGAATGTACAAACTCCAGGTGTTCTGATTTCCTCCCACCGTTCGTAACATACCGGGGGGTTGGAGATTAATTTGAGTGCATTTGAGCAGCACGGGGTTAATGGATGGAATCAGATTCTACCGTACTGTAAATAAAATCTTAAAAATGTAAACAGGCCCTTTTGGCTGATGTCTATGCCCCACACCCCCCACCTCCATACACCAATTAACCTACTAGCTGCACACATTATTGAAAGGTGAGAGGATACCAGAGCACCCAGAGTAAACCCTCGCAGACACAAGGAGAACATACAAACTCCTTCGACAGCGCCGGATTCCAACCTGCTTCGCTGGCATTGTAGTAGCATTGGCGCTAACCACTACACTAATCCGTACTGCCCCAATGGCTGGTCTAACCAATGTTACAGACATAAGCCCTTCATCAGTCTCCAAGGGGTTATGATGGGCCCAGAGGACCCCAAATCCCAGCAGCAATAGAAATTCACCAAGAAAAATGGTTACTTAAATAAAAGTTACTTTTAATGTTCTTTAAACATAAAAACAAACTCTAACTTATTACTATTAACTTATCCTAACTTAACCCCCTTCTAATTCGAAGTGCACGTGTATGTAATGTGTGTGTAAGTTCAGACAAGTTCTTTGGTTCACAGTTCAATCTCACTTCTCATTCCTCCAAGTTCACTGGTTGCAGGCAATTCTTAGACTGTGCACAGAATATAATATTTAAAAAGTTCACCAGGTCTTGGTGCTTGAAAGGTAAATGGTTACCGCTCGGGAAGGTTCTTGTTGGTTTTCAGAGAGAGATTTGTTCCACGTTGGACACCTACAACTGATTCCTTCTGATCAGCCACGTCAGTGTGTTGCTGAAGAAATGTGCCCCATCAGGGTTTTCCAGATGATAACAGGTCACCACAGAGTTCCTTTTTGTATCCCTTATTTCAAGTGAAACATTAGACAGCCAGTGCTCTCCTCTTGTATGGACCACAAGGGCTTTGAACAGGCTGAACTAAGCACTCACAACCCGTCTTCAAAATAGGGTTTCAAACAAGTTGTCAGCATGTCATACTGCAGAAACCAGTTCTCTCTCTCTTTTTCTTAGAGAAAGCCCGTTTGGTCTCCCCTCTCTTTCTCTGCTTCCAAAACCACATGACCTTCTTAAAACAGCCAACTGCTTTCAGACAGACTGTGGCGCCGGACCCAATCTTCCGATTCCGTTCATCTGTTGCTTTCCAAAACAATAATCCATTACTCCACAGCATGTTCAATTAACACCTACTTGTGAAGTGCTTCAGCAAAGCAATTTCCATTAACTTTACAAAGGCACTGGGAGCACGGACTATCTGGCTTGAGGAGAACTCTGGCATTTTAAATGAGATCTGTGTTGTGAAGTGTTTGTGTTTGCTTGTGACCTACATTTAAAAAACCCACAATTTATCTCCTTTAAAACATATCTATATACAATATAAAATATAACATAATCCATCACAGGGCCCAGGCCTGAAACATTTGTTACCCTTTACTTCCATTGGATGATGTGTGACCTGCTGAATTTCCCCAGCACATCTGTGCATTGCATCAGAGACTAAATGTCCTCTTCCTTTTTCCATTTCCTCTAAATGTTGACACATCTTGTAAACGTTTCACCCTCCCTAAAATTGGTAGCACGATGACTCAGTCTTACCTTGCTTAAAATGCGCTGCATTTGCTTCATATCCAGAATCCGCCCAGCCTTCTTCCAACTTTTCGTTACTGCTTCCTGGAGACCTTCCATACGTAAACCGACCTGGAATTAAAAAAAGACGAATTCTTTCAGGACTGTTTTTTTTAATACAGAAGGTTGTAAGCATTTGGTATTCCAGATCAATCAGGGAGCTGAGGAGATTCAAGTTAAAGTAGAGACTAATTGGGTGGTGGAATCTCCACCAATCCAAGGATATGAATTTGAGAGGAACTGTGTTATGAGCAGGGAGATTCTGCTGCATCTAAACAGGGCAGTTCCTTTGCATGGATTTATTTTTTTTTTAAAATGTAATTTATAGCAATATTCGCTCCTGTGACGTTGCCGCAAATCAATGATTTTTGTGACACGTTCATGACAATAAATTCTGATTCTTCTGGGTGAGGCTGAACCTGGAGCACTGCATGCAGTTCTGCTCTCACTTGGATGGACTGGCTTTGGAGGTGGTGCGGAGAAGATTCACCAGGTGGATTCCAGGGATGAGGGGCTAACTTGATGGACAAGTGAGTATACTTATTTGAGTATGGAAGGACGGGGGTGAGGGTGAGGGGGGGGGGTATCTGATAGAAACATTCAATTAATAGACAAGGTAAAAGCAGGGAAGTCACATCCACTGGCCAGGGGAGAGTAGGATCACAGAAAATGGGAGCATTCAGTCCCTCGAGCCTACCCCACCATTCAAAAGGATCGAGGCCGATCATGAAATATCAGTATTCCTGCTCTTTCTCAACCCCCTTAGCCGTAAGGGCCACATCCAACTCCTTTTGGAGTGCATCTAATGAAGAGCAGGGAGTTCCATATACTTGTAACTCTCTGAGGGAAAATTTTTTTTAATAAAGACATACAGCACAGTAACAGACCCTTTCAGCCCACAAGCCCATGCCACCCAATGAACCTACACCCCCGGTACATTTCATCAAGTGGGAGGAAACCAGAGCCCCCGGGGAAACTCATGCAGACATGGGGAGAACGTACAAATTCTTGACAGACAGCGCGGGATTCCAACCCTTGTCCTGATCGCTGGCACTGTAACAGCATTGTGCTAACCGCTACACTAACCGTGCCACCTTTCTTTCAAGGTACGAGTAAAAAGCAGGTAGGCATCTAAATTAAAAGCCAACAAAGGAAGGCAAACTTAATTTTTAAAAAAATTTAGACGTACGGTAAACAGGCCATCTCGGCCCATGAGTCTGTGCAGCCCAATTATGCCCAAACAACCTGACCCCCAGGACTTTTTTTGAAGAGTGAGAGAAAACTGGAGCCCCCCCGGGGAAAACCCACACAGATACAGGGAGAACATACAAACTCCTTACAGACAGCATGGGACTGGAACCCCAGACCCAATCGCTGGCGCTGTCTGTAAGGAGTTTACACTAACCGCTATGCCAACTGTGGCACCCACTCATCTCAGACCTAATCATAACATTGCTGAAGGGCTCAAGCCCGAAACATTGGTTATGTTCCTTTATCTTTGCTATATAAAGGACACTGTTTGACCTGCTGAGTTTCTCCAGCCTTGTGTTTTCACTTCAACCATAGTGTCTGCAGACTTCTGTGATTTATTTCAAAGAGCTTGGGCTTCTACTGATGTTTGTCATGTTCTTCATCAACCCAGACACAAGACAAAGCCGGGCTCCACACTGCGCAGAACTTCTCCAGCAGAAGAAACGTTACCTCGAGAAGGTCTCCAAAGCCGCCCATCATGTAACCTGAGAACTTGGCAGCGGTAACCGATGGAATAACCATTCCCGCATCATGCAACACGATCACTTTAGCAGCTGCTCCTGCCATCAGTTTATCTGCATCACAGAGAAGGAGAGCCAATCAACCAACAGTGCTGAGGCATTACCGAGAGGCTGCCATTGCCCGGACAACAGGGTGGAGTGTTGTAACACCTTATAATAGAAAACCAGGCCCTTCAGCCCACTATTGAAGTGATCTGCCAGCGTTGTCATCTGAAGAGGGCAAGCAAAATTATTTAGGACCCCTTCCACCCTTGCATACAGCATCTTTCAGATGCTCCCGTCGGGGAAGAGATACAGGAGGATCAGAGCCAGCACCACCAGGCTGAGGAACAGGTTCTTCCCACGAGCTGTGAGAATGGAGAATGACCAAAGGAACTGCTCACACTGAGACTCTCATATTCACAAAACAATATTGATTTATTTATTTGTACTGTTAAAATACTTGTCCTGTAGGTGTATTGTTTGTCTGTCTGTGAGCTATGTCTGGTTGTGTGTCTGCACGTTTTGCACTGAGGACCGGAAAACATGGTTTCATTGGGCTGTACTTGTACAATGAGGTAACAATAAACTTGACTTGACTGTCAATGCCAATCAAGCTCATCCAATATGTGTTTTCTCCATAAACCTTTCCTATTTATGTCCTTCAAACATCGAACCTGACCCTACCTCTACCATTTCCTCTGGCAGCTCATTCCCTATACACTCTGTGTGAAGGTGTCCCTCTTGTAAATCTTTCCCTCAAATCTGTGACATCCAATCTCCGTCTCCTCTACTCTTAGAAAGAAGCTATGACTATTGGCTTTATCCACACACCTCATGGTTTTGTAAACCTCTGCAAGGTCATCTGTCAGCCTCCCACACTCAAAGTCCATCCAGCTACTCCTTATAACCAGCGCAACACCAACCCCTCCCCCGGTAACATTCTCCACAGCTTTTCCAATTGACCTATAGCTGAGCGACTGCTCACAATATTTCAAGTGTGGTCTCACAAATGCCCTGTACAATTTTAACACAACGTCGTGCTCCTGTACTGACTGATGAAGGCAACTGTCTACCACTGTTGCCACTTTCAGGGAGCTACTTTATATACCCAATCAATTTTTCGAGGGGTGGGGGGTGTCAACTATTACATGGGTCATATTTTTGACCGCCGTTAATTACCTTCATCGTTCAAGGCATTGGGAGCTCGGATGGCCAGAACCAGGTGGTGAGTCTGTGCTTGGGGCATCAGGAGCTTGGATGGCCAGGTGGCTGGGGCATTGGGAGCTCGGATGGATAGGCAATTGGGGCATCGGATGGGTGGGCGGTCAGGGTGTCGGGAGTTCCATGGGCGGGCGACCAGGTCCAAAAAAAGGAGAGAGTCATCTATTACATGGAGGAAACAAGAGCCCCTGGGGAAAACCCACGCAGACACGGGGAGAACGTATGAACTCCTAATAGACAGCACTGGATTCGGACCCAAAATCTTGGCACCGTAACAGTGTTGCACTAATCACTGCACTAACCCTGCTGCCTGTAATAAATATAAAGGGACAGATTCATAAATATTCAAAGTTCCAATTAGTGCAAGAAAAACACTGAATTAGATTCTTAATTTGCACATTTTTTGTCACTGAATATTTCTTTTTTCTGTATTTGCAGTTTGTTTACAGTTTCTTTTTTGTACTATACATGTATTATTTTTTCTTGACTACAGTTTACAGTTACCGAGGAGAAGAAATTCTGCCTGGCCCATAAGAAAAGGAATCTCAGGATTGTATGTGATGCCATGTATTACACTGATAATAAACCTGAATCTGGTCCTGGGGGATTTTATCATTCGGATAGCATAGGTTCAAAAGTCTGACAGCTGTTGGAAAGAAACTGTTCTGGAACATAGAAGTTTTGGACTTCAGGCTTCCGTACCTTCTGCCTGTAGGAAGCAGGGAGAAGAGGTTGTGATCAGGGCAATGGGGGCCTTTTTTGATGTTGGCTGCCTTCTTGAGGCAATGGAGGGGAGATCAGAGCCTGTGATAGACATGGCTATACTTACCACTTCCTGCAGCCTTTCTGAGCTGCTAGATACTCGTGTTTCCAAAGCAGACCACGGTGCAACCAGCCCATACACTTTCCACAGTGCACCTGTAGAAGTTTGAGTATTGGACCATGTAACAATTACAGCAATGTAAACAGGCCAATTCAGCCCTTCTAGTCCATGCCAAACACCTTCACCACCTAGTCCCATTGGCCTGCACCCAGCCCATAAACTTCCATACCTTTCTTGTCCATAGACTTATCCAACTTTTCCTTAAAGATTAAAATCGAACCTGCATCTACCACTTTGGCCAGAAGCTCAACCAAAAGGGAAGCTCCCACCACCCTCTGAGTGAAGAAACTCCCCCTCACGTTTTCCCTAAACTTTTCTCCCTTCAATCTCAATCAATGTCTTCTTGTTTGAATCTCCCCCACTCTCAATGGAAAAAGCTTGTCCACATTGACTCTATCTGTCCCCCTTATAATTTTAAAGACCACTATCAAATCACCCTTCAATCTTCTATGCTCCAGGGAATAAAGTTTAACCTTTCACTGTAAATCAAACCACGAAACCCAGGCAACCAATATTCTTGTAAATCTCCTATTCTGTTTATATCCTTCCTATAATTCAGTGGCCAAAACTGCACCCAATATTGCAAATTTGGCCTCACCAATGCCTTATACAACTTCAACATGCCATCCCAACTCCTGCATTCAATACTCTGATTTATGAAGGCCAACATACAATACGCTTTCTTCACCACCCTATCTACACGTGACTCCACTTTCAGCAAATTATGTACCAGAACTCCTAAATCCCTTTGTTCCACTGCACTCCTCGATTGTCTACCATTTAACGAGTCTGACCCTTGCTGATCAGTCCGACCAAAATGTAACGCCTCTCAATTATCAGTATTAAACTCCATCTGCCATCTTTCTGCCCACTTTCCTAACTGTCCTATACCTCACTGCAAGCTTTAAAAACCTTCCTCACCATCCACACCCCCCACCAATCTTCGTATCATCTGCATATTTTCTAATCCAATTTAACACCCTATCATCCAGATCATTAATATATATGACAAACAACAATGGACCCAGTACCAATCACTGAGACACTCCACTCGTAACTGGCCTCCAATTTGACAAACAATTTTCCACCAATACTCTCTGGCATATCCCATCCAACCATTGTTGAATCCATTTCACTACTTCATCATTAATGCTTGAAGCTTCCTAACTAACCTCTTATGCGGAGCCTCGTCAAAGGGCTTACTAAAGTCCATATAGACAACATCCAATGCCTTCCCTTCTCCAAAAATTTATCCACGTTGATTCTCTTTACAATAGTCAGTTCTACCTCCTCATTAATCTTTATATTTTCCATGACTTCACTACTGGTTTTCCACACTTAATCTGGGTCAATCTTCCTTTCCTTCATGAACACTGAAAAAAAAAATCATTTAAAATTTCCCCCATCTCTCGGACTCCTCACAGAGCCAACGCTTCAGATCCTCAAGGAGCCTAATTTTATCCCTCACTATTCTTTTACTTTTAATGTACCTGTAGAAACACTTTGGATTTATTTTTACCTTGCCTGCCAAAGCAGCCTCAAATCTCTTTTTAGCCTTTCTAATTTCTTTCTTAAATTTTTTTTGCACTCTTTATATCCCTCAAACACTTCATCCATTCCCTGCTATCAATACCTAATGTATTAATCCCTCTTCCTCCGGTTCCTTAGGAAGTCTTGACGTGCCTTCTTCACGTTTGCCTTGATGTGCTGCCTTCAGTTGAGGGTCTCCAATACATGGACTCCAAGGAATTGAAACAAAACTCTATGAAATAACTTAATTGAATAATGACTACAAAGGAGATAATTTCACCCACTGTGTCTGGCTGTGATCTTGTGGAGCAATCCCCTCAGTTCTTCTCCCTCCATTTTTCCTACCAATTATTTCCCCTCAAAAATCCTCTTAAACTGATTGGCCCACTTCCTTTTTCTCAGGGCGGGAATAGCAAACACCAGAGGACATTTTTTTTATACACAGAGGAGTGGGTGCCTGGAATGCCTTGCTAGGGATGGTGGTGGAGGCTGGAACATTAGGGGCATTTAAGAGACTCTTAGACAGACACATGGATGGAAGAAAAATAGAGGGTTACGAAGTAGAGAGAATTTTGGGTGCCAAGGAAGGATAGATTAGAGGGCACATCCATGGAGGCTATTTGGGTGGAACTGAGGAGTAGGAAAGGAGAGGTTACACTTGTAGGGGTGTATTATAGACCACCCGGAGGGGACCGAAACCTAGAGGAACAAATCTGTAGGGAGATAGTAGATATTTGTGATAAGCACAGGGTTGTAATTATGGGAGATTTAAATTTTCCACATATAGATTGGGAAACACATTCTGTGAAAGGACTGGATGGGTTAGAGTTTGTGAAATGTGTGCAAGATAGTTTTTTACAACAATATGTAGAGGTGCCGACCAGAGAAGGAGCAGTGTTAGAACTACTGTTGGCAAATGGGATGGGTCAAGTAACGGAGGTTAGTGTTGGCGAGCACTTCGGGTCCAGTGATCATAATGCCATCAGCTTCAATGTCATTATGGAAAGAGAGAAATCAGGGCCAAGGATTGAGGTTTTTGATTGGGGAAAAGCTAGATTTGAGGAGATGCGAAAGGACTTGCAGGGTGTGCATTGGGACAATTTGTTTTATGGGCAGGATGTAGTAGAGATGGAAGTCTTTTAAAGATCAGATTTTGAGATTGCAAAAGCTTTATGTTCCTGTTAGGTTAAAAGGAGGGGCAAAAGGTTTGAGAGAGCTGTGGTTTTCAAGGAATATTGGAAACTTGGTTCGAAGAAAAAGGGAGGCGTACATTAGATATAAGAAGCATGGAGTTAAGGAGATGTTTGAAAGATACATTGAATGTAAGAGGAATCTTAAGAGAGGAATTAGGAAAGCTAAAGAAGGTACGAGAAAACTATGGCAAGCAGAGTGAAAACTAATCCAAAAGAGTTCTACAAATATGTTAATGGTAAGAGGAAAGCTAGAGACAAAATTGGTCCCTTAGAAAATCAGAGCGGAAAACTGTGTGTGGAGCCTAGAGAAATGGGGGAGATATTGAACAGTTTCTTTTCTTCGGTATTCACTAAGGAGAAGGATATTGGGAGATGTGAGATAAAAAAAAGCAAATTGGGTAAATATGGGGAATATAGAGATTACAAAAGGTGTAGTTTTAAGGCTTTTGAAGAATATAAAGGTGGATAAGTCTCCGGGACCAGATGGGATCTTCCCCAGGACATTGAGAGAAGTGAAGGAGGAAATAGCAGAGGCTCTGGCGGTAATTTTCCAAATGTCATTAGACATGGGGATAGTGCCGGAGGATTGGTGCATTGCGCATGTGGTTCCGTTATTTAAAAAGGGTTCAAGGAGGAAGCCTGGCAACTATCGGCCTGTAAGTTTGACGTCTGTGGTAGGTAAATTAATGGAGAAAATTCTTAAAGATAGTACTTATAAACATCTGGATAGACAGGGTCTGATCAGGAGCACTCAACATGGATTTGTGGGAGGAAGGTCATGTTTGACCAATCTGATTGAATTTTTTGAAGAGGTGACTAGGAATGTGGATGAGGGTAGCGCAGTGGATGTTGTCTATATGGACTTCAGTAAGGCCTTCGATATGGAAGGTTAGTTAGGAAGGTGCAGTCTTTAGGTATAAATTTTAAGTTAGTCAAATGGATTGAACATTGGCTGAAAGGGAGAGGCCAGAGAGTGGTAGTGGATAATTGTCTGTCAGGTTGGAGGCCGGTGACCAGTGGTGTGCCTCAAGGATCTGTATTGGGCCCATTGTTGTTCGTTATATACATTAATGATCTAGATGATGGGGTGGTGAATTGGATTAGTAAATATGCAGACGATACTAAGATAGGTGGAATAGTGGATAATGAAGAAGGTTTTCAAGGATTGCAGAGGGATTTGGGCTGCTTAGAAAAGTGGGCTGAAAAATGGCAGATGGAATTTAATGCTGATAAGTGTGAGGTGCTTCATTTTGGTAAGAAGAATCAGAATAGGACATACGTGGTAAATGGGAGAGCATTGAGGAATACAGAAGAGCAGAAAGATTTAGGAGTGACGGTACATCGTTCCCTGAAGGTAGAAACTCACGTGAATAGGGTGGTGAAGAAGGCTTTTAGTATGCTGGCCTTTATCAATCATTGCATGGAATATAGGAGTTGGGAGGTGATGTTGAGATTGTATAAGACGTTGGTGCGGCCTCATTTGGAGTTCTGTGTGCAGTTCTGGTCGCCTAATTATAGGAAGGATATAAACAGAGTGGAGAGAGTGCAGAGAAGGTTTACCAGAATGTTACCTGGGTTTAAGCATCTAGAGTATAGGGAGAGATTGGACAGATTAGATCTTTATTCTTTGGAGCGTAGAAGGTTGAGAGGGGATTTGATAGAAGTATTTAAGATTATGAAAGGGATAGACAGAATGGATGTGGATAGACTATTTCCGTTAAGAGGAGGAAAGATTAAAACAAGAGGACATGAGTTAAAATTAAGGGGCAGAGGTTTAGAGGTAACATGAGGGGGAACTTCTTTACTCAGAGAGTGGTAGCCGTGTGGAATGATCTTCCGGGAGAAATAGTGGCGGCGGAGTCAATTGTATTATTTAAGAAAAGGTTGGACAGGTATATGGATGAGAAGAAGATGGAGGGTTATGGGCATTGTGCAGGGAGGTGGGACTAGAAAGGGGTGTTTGGTTTGGTGCGGACTAGAAGGGCCTAATGGCCTGTTTCCGTGCTGTAATTGTTATGTTATATATGTTATGTTATATAGATTGGCACAACATTGTGGGCTGAAGGGCCTGTACTGTGCTGTAGTGTTCTATATTCCTCTGAACCCCAGTTTCCTGTCCCTCACAGGAAACTGGGGTTTCTCTGCAATTTCCATTCTCTGCAATTTCCTTGCAGCTTTTGTCCACAGTTTACCCCTGTAATCCCAGGATCCCAAGAATCATCCCCTTTGATGCTCATTCCAAAAGGTTTAAAACTGCCCAGACAAATGAGGAGAACCTATAGGTCTATGATGGGCAACCTTTCCATTCGCCTCATCAATCCCACACAGATATGTCTCTCCTCGAACTCCTCCATCACCAGGGTGAGTACATTTGATGAACAAACAAATTATATTCTTCCTGCACACCATTAATCCCAATGGCCTGAAAATTGTTTTCTCTGATCGTAGGGAAGCCCCAGGTGTAGCCAATTCCATAGTTTCCATTTCTTCTTTACCTATTCTCATTCTTACTTTAGTCTCTAACTTCCCCACTCCCAGTGCTCTCTGTCTCTCTCTCTCACCTCCGTCCAGTGGGCTATCACCTCCCCAGCTTCCTACACCCCTTGGTACAGTTGATACCTCCCCTTCCCCCTCTAGTCTCAATAATGGGTCCAGACCCCAAAACATTATCTGTCCCCATCTACCGATAGATGCTATCTGACCTGCTGAGGTTTCCTATCAGTTCATTCTTTGCAACGTTGCTCCACTTTATGTTGGGCAATGGAGGAGATTGTTGGCAAACAGGTCAGAATGGCTCTGGGATTGACAACTGGCAGGTAACAGGAAGCCCAGGGGCACTCATGCAGACTGAATCTTTATTCCGGAGAGCAATCTTCCAATCTGTATCCAAGCCAGAGAAAGATGAATTGGAAACACCAAATGTACAAAATGCAAGTGAGTTTTGTTCACCTGCAAAGATGGTTTAGAACCTTGGATGATAGGAATGGCAGAGGTGAATGGACAAGTGTTGTATCTCCTTCCGTTGAAAGGGCAGGTGAGCCACAACTCAAACTATTAATTGCACACAGTATTCCAAGTGAAGCCTAATGGGTTTTTTTTTTTTAAATCACTACAACATGACCTCCTTACTTTTATACTCGATTCCCTTTAGCACCTATCGACGTGCAGAGCCACTTTCAGGGAGATATAAACTTGGACCCCTATATCTCCATGCTCTGTGATTAATAGATTCCTATGCTGAACTATTCTGTGTTCTGTGAAACCTGTGACCTCTGCCACCAAGGACAAGAGGTTCAGGTACAGATGAGCAAGATCCCCTCTAGGTCAGTGCAGCACAGTTAATGTAGAACAGCGATATTACAGTACCAGCGACCTGGGTTCGAATCCAGCGCCATCTGCAAGGGGATTGTGCACTCTTGCCATGGACTGCGTGGGTTTCCTCCAGGTTCATCCCACCCTCCCAAAACATACAAGGTTGGCAGGTTCATTGGGTGCAATGGTCCGGCATAAGTTTCACTGGTTGGGAATTGGCTTCTATCGTGTTTTTCAAATTCAGATTTCTTGTCAGAGTACATACACGATATCACATACAACCCTGAGATTCCTTTTCCTGTGGGCCAGGCAGAATTACCACTAACTGGTAGTGCAAACAAATAATGCACACAATGTAAACAAAATGTAATCAAATTGACGGTGCAATGCAAAATGGAGGGGGGGGGGGGAGAAACAGTAAAATGCAAAGTAAGAGTCCTTGATTGAGTTGTTGAGGAGTCTGATGGTGTTCCTGAACCTAGTGGTGCGAGTCCTGCGGCACCAATGCCTCTTTCCAGATGCCCCAGCAGTGAGAAAAGAGCGTGTGGATCCTTGACGATCGCTGCTGCTCTCCGACAGCAGCGTTCCCTGTAGATGATCTCGACAGTGGGGAGGGTTATGTCGTTGGTGTCCGCTCTGTTCACAACCAGTGAGACCTCCCAGTGGCCAACTGCTTCAATTCTGAGTCACATTCCTGTGCTCACATGGCCTTGTGTACTGTCCTGCCCTGACCACCCACAGATTGGAGGAACATCATCTTATTTTCCATCTGGGCCCCCTCCAGTCAGATGACATGAATATTGACTTTACTGCCTTCCACTTAAACCTGCTGGCCTTTTCTTCCCCCTCCCCTTTTCCTGTCTTTCCAGTTCCTCCACCCACCCAGCTATCCCCCTCCCCTTCACTGCTGCTGTCCCCCTCCCTCCTTTCTCCACCTATCATCTCCTGCCCTGCCAACCCCCCTTCATCCCTCTTATCTTTTTGTCCGGGAGCTTGCCAACATTCTCTCATGCCTTGACGAAATGTTGGTTCTGTCTCTCTGCCTCTGCTACATCAAGGACACCGTTTGACCTTCTGAGCTTCTCCAGCATTTTGTGGTTGTACTTCAACCACAGTGTCTATAGAATTTTGTCATTTACCACTGAAAATGAATAAACATGAAGCATACACTTACAGCTGAACACGTCAGGATGTAATACTTGACTGAATCGGAAACCCAGATGCTCAAATCTGGCCCCCAAGTATTTTAAGGCGATCTTGCAGACAGCAGCCCTATTAAAATGGAAGAGTTGTTACATTAGAACCAAAAACCTGAGGATGATTTGCAAACACCTTGAAATCCTTTATACTCACAGGGGTTTAAGAGATGGGAGGGAACTTCTTGCCAGCGATCGGAACTGGGAGTAGGCGAAGCTTGCCACCTGCAAACTGGTCTCTGTCAGCAAAGAATTGGCCAGGACTAACAAGGCGTTCAGAGGGGGCTTAGAGCAGAGATAAACTGCACAGGCAGACGTTCTCAATTCAACATGGTTCTGTTTGTTCATGAATATCTGCAGTGTAATGGCCTGCACCTGAGTCAACAGAAAGAAACAGTGCATTTTCCACAGAGCTCCTTGTTAGGACCACTTCTTTTTATATTGTATATCAGTGATTTAGATGATGGAATGAATGTCTTTGAGAACAAGTTCACAGATTATACAAAGGTGGGAGCAGGTGGTGTTGAGGAAATGGGTAAGGCTATAGAAGGACTTAGACAGAGTAGGAGAATGGGCAGCAAAGTGACAAATGAAATACAATGTCAGAAAGTGTCCAGTCACATACTTTGGTTGAAAAAAAATAAACAGGTGGAATATGTTCTAAATGGGAGAAAATTAAAAATCCCCAGATGCGTTGCCCACATGCACGACGGCCTGAAGGTAAACTTGTAGGCTGCGTCGGTGGTGAAGAAGGCAAATGCGATGTTGGCGTTCACTTCAAGAGGAATGGAATTGTAATAGTATGGATTGTACATGCTAATTAGCTCGGGATGGCCCACCCCCTGATGACACTCTTACCCGGACTCCTCCCCTGGGACCCAGGCCATAAAGGTCGGGTCACCTCTCCCTTCCCTGCACTTCCCTAGTTTGGATCCAGGCCAGCTCAAGTCTGCTGTACAATAAAGCCTATCGTTCCCCTCAGTCTTTGCCCATTTGATTATTGGGGCAAATGGTAGTGACCAACAATTTATTGTACAGAAATGTTAACGTCTCTGGTAATGGAGAAGTTGCTGCGTCCCAATCGGCTAGAGGTGGATCCCCAAGTCCCGGGTACATCTGAACTCTTCAAGCAGTGGATCAATTGCTTCAACAACTTCCTGGAGGCTGCTGCTGGAGTGTTCGATTCAGATGAGAAGAGCCTGAAAGTCCTACAGGCAAGTGTCGGCCAGAGAGCTTTCCAGGCCATCAGAAGCTGCGAGACCTACACAGAGGCGATGGCTGAGCTATGGACGCTATACAAGCCCAAGATCAACAAGGTCTACTCCCGTTACCTCCTGGCGTCTAGAAAGCAGCAGCCTGGTGAGTCAGTAGAAGGGTTCGTCCAAGCCCTGATCACACTGGGAAAAGAATGTTTGGGGAGCCTCACGGTCGCAGCCCAGCGCGTGGAAAACCTGGTCCGGAACGCTTGCACGTTGGGATTTAGGTCGGACTATATCCGACAACGTCTTCTCGAGGAGGATCAACACCCACTGAAACGGGTGATCCAACTGGCCAGGACCTTAGAATTGGCCCAGCGCCACGCGGAGTCGATCGTGAGCACGAGGGCCGCTATCCTGAGAGTCAGCATCCGGGATGGCTGACCAGACTGTGGCTGCAGTAGCACCAGGATCATCAAGGTGGAACTTCTGTGGGAAGGCAAGACATCCACAACGTCTCAGCGCTGTGAAAGGAGCTACCTGCTCGAGCTGCGGGAAAAAGGGCCACTACCAATATGTTTGCAGGTCCAGAGCCCCATGTCAGAGCAGCGCAGCGTGTATGGTCGAGGAGCTTCCTGTGCCAACCCCTTTTTTCAGCAAGGCAAGCGCTATTTTACCCGCCCCCGCCGCCATCCTCTGTGCGGTGGCAACCCTCACCAGCAACATCACTTCCGCCCCCGACAACGTCACTTCCACCTTCCACTGGCAGCGTGGTCAACATGGAGGCTGCCATCTTGAGCATCGGGCCTCCCCACCGATGACAAAGACGATACATCTATCCTGGCATCTATCACCTTGGGCCAAGCCAGCCCTCACCCGATCACGAACTCCATGATGCAGATCGAGGTGGATGGGCACAAACTGAACTGCCCCTTCGACAGTGGCAGTACCAAAAGTTTTATCCACCCTGAGGTGGCCCGTAGACTCTCGATACCCATCTGGCCGATGTCCAGGTTGATGGCTACGAAAAACCAGCAAATTTGTATCCGGGGGTACTGTGTGGCGTCTCTGACAGTGGCGGGGGTGGAGGGGTTGGGGTGCTATAATGATTTCTTGTTGTTGGCCATGCCCCAGCTCTATACACCGACCCTCCTGGGTCTTGACTTCCAAAGTCAGTTCAGGGGTGAGACGATGGCATTCAGGGTGCCCCAACCTCCACTCACCATTTAGAACCCTCAGCTCACGGACCCACCCCCCCACCCCCCACCAATCAAGCATCCAGCCTCCGGCACCATCCTGCAGGTGGCCCCTCCGTCACTATTTGTGAACCTCACCCCAGACTGTAAACCGATTGCCACCAAGAGCAGGTGTTACAGTACTAAGGATATGGCGTTCATCCAGTCCAAGGTTCAACAACTCTTGGCGAAGGAGATCATCGCCCCTAGCTCCAGCCCCCGGAGGGCACAGGTCCTCGTGGTCAGAGGGGCAGGCAAGCCCCGGATGGTGATGGACTATAGCCAAACCATCAACCGCTTCACCCAGTTGGATGCGTAACCCCTACCCCAGATAGCCGACTTGGTCAATTAGGTCGCACGATACAGAGTCTTCTCGACCACTGACCTCAAGTCAGCTTATCATCAACTCCCCATTCGCCCGAGCGACTGACTCTACATGGGTTTTGAGGCCGATGGCAAACTTTTTCACTTCCTATGGGTGCCTTTTGGGGTTACTAACGGTATCTCTGCTTTTCCGAGTGTCAAGAATCAGATGGTGGAGGAGCACAAGCTGAACGCGACATTCTCATATCTTGACAATGTCACCATCTGCGGCCACGATCAATGGGACCACGACGCAAACCTCTCAAAGTTCGTACGTACGGCCAAGACTCTCAACTTGACGTACAATAAGGACAAGTGTGTGTTCAACACAGACTGGCCCTTTTCGGATGCGTCATGGCACATGATGTCATTGCCCTGGTCTCCGACCGCACGTGACCCCTTATGGAGCTCCCTGTCCCAAACACCTTAAAGTCACTGAAAATGTTTTCCTATAATGCACAATGGGTGCCCAATTACGCTGATAAAGCCCACCCCCTAATTAAGTCCACAGCTTTCCCGTTATCGGTGGAAGTCCAAGCAGCATTCTACCAGATCCGAGGAGACATCGCAAAGGCCACGATGCATGCCGTGGACGAGTCCATCCCTTTCCAGATGGAGAGCGATCCCATCGATTTCGCACTGACCGCCACTCATAACCAGGCAGGCAGGCCAGTAGCTTTTATCTGCTGCACCCTGCATGGTCCTGAGGTACGTCACTCCTCGGACGAGAAGGAAACCCAAGCGATCGTTGATGCGGTGCGCCATTGGCATCATTACCTGGCCGGTAAACGTTTTAATTGCTGAGACCAGAGGGCCGTGACCTTCATGTTTAACACTAAACAGCGGGGTAAAATCAAAAATGACAAGATTCTTAGGTGGAGGATCGAGCTCTCCATCTATAATTACGACATCTTGTACCGACCAGGTAAACTCAATGATCCCCCAGACTCCCTATGCTGGGGGACGTGCACCAGCATGCATCTTGACCGTCTTCAGACCCTCCACGACAGTCTGTGTCACCCTGGAGTCACAAGGTTATACCACTTCTTCAAGACTCGGAACCTTCCGTACTCCGCTGAGATTGTCCGGTCCATGACCAGTCGCTGTCAGATCTACGCTGAATGTAAGCCGCAGTTCTACCGGCCCGAAAAGGTGCATCTCATCAAGGCCACACCCCCTTTTGAACGGTTCATTGTCAATTTCAAGGGCTCCCTACCCTCTACAAATAGGAATGCCTACTTCCTGACGATGGTGGATAAATTCTCCAGGTGGTGGATGAATTCTCCAGGTTACCCTTTGCTATTCCCTGTCCGGCTATGACCTCGGTGATGGTTATCAAGGTGAGGCGTAGTATCTTCACCCTGTTCGGGTACCCCAAGTACATCCACAGCGATTGGGGGACCTCGTTCATGAGTGAGGAACTGCGTCAGTACTTCTTGGTCAGAGGCATAGCCCCCAGCAGGACCATCAGCTATAACCCCAGGGGTAACGGCCAGGTGGAAAGGGAGAACGCCACCATCTGGAAAGCGGTGCTCCTGGCCCTTATGTCCAAAAACATGCCAGTGTCCCACTGGCAGGATGTTTTGCCCGATGCACTCCACACCATTTGATCGCTCCTGTGCACTGCAACTAACACCACCCCACATGAATGTTTCTTTGCTTTCCCAAGGAGATCGGTGAATGGTACCTCCATTCCTCCTTGGTTGGCAACCCCAGGGCCGGTCCTGCTATGGAGACACTTGAGGGGCTACAAGACGGATCCACTGGTGGAAGCGGTACAACTCATACACGCCAACCCTCAATACGTGTTTGTGAGGTACCACGATGGCCACGAGGACACTGTGCCTATCCGAGACCTGGCAAGAACTAGGGATTCCGAAACCGCCCTGCCTGCCACAAGCCATCCCATGGAGCAGACCACCCCACACAGGAGCGCAATACTGGAGGCCGAGTCACCCGGTTCCCCTCTCCAGGAGTCAGTCCTCCGGGAGGCATCAAATCCCCCTTCCTCCTGGGAGCCCTCAAGCATCAGCCTGACCCAGACTGTTCCCTACCAAACAGCAGAGCTCAGACACACCTGCGCTCAGGCATTCCTGCAGAAGAAGGAAGTTGCCAGTGCGGCTATAACAAAAAAAATCTCTTTTTTTCCTCTTCCTTCTCTCTCCCTTCTCATGTAAACGTGAGGGGGGGGGGTGGTTCTGTTGAAAAAGAGTGGGTGAATATAATGGTATGGATTGTGTATGCTAATTGGCTTGGGCTGGCCCACCCCCTGACAACTCCTCCCCTGGGACCCAAGTCATAAAGGTTGGGCCACCTCTCCCTTCCCTAGTTTGGATCCAGGCCATTCTTCTGTACAATAGAACCTATCGTTTCCCTCAGTCTTTGTCATTGTAACCACTGGGACAACTGATAGGGCCCAACAAGGATACAAGAGCAGGGATGTGATGTTGAGACTTTAAGACACTGGGGAGACCTCATGGAGTAATTGTGAGCAGTTTTGGGCTCCTCGTTTAAGAAAGAATGTGCAGACGTTGGAGAGAGTTCAGAGGAGGTTCACAAGGATGATTCTGGGAATGTAAGGGTTATCATATGAGGAGCGTTTGACAGCTCTTGGCCTGAACTTGTTGGAATTTAGGAAATTTAGAGGTGAATGTTGAAAGGCATGGTCAGGGAGGGAGAGTCTAGGACAGAGGTTCTCAACCTTTTTCTTTCCATTCACATCCCACTTTAAGTAATCCTTGTGCCATCGGTGCTCTTTGATTAGTAAGGGATTGCTCAAGGTGGGATGTGGGTGGGAAGGGAAGGTTGAGAATCACTGCTCTAGACCCAATTGTCACTGAAATATTTGGCTTGAGAAAAATGGTCATTAGCCCATTTCCTTTGGAGTTCTGAAACCGTGCACATAACGAGTCAATGAGGGACGATTAAAACAGTGTTTTTCAAACTTTTTCTTTCCACCCACATCCCACCTTAAGCAATCCCTCACTAATCACAGAACACTGATGGCAAAGGGATTACTTAAAGTGGGATGTGAGTGGAAAGAAAAAAAGTTGAGAAACACTGGTCCAGGACAAGAGGGCACAAATTCAGGATTGAAGGGAGTTTGCTTAGAACAGAGATGTGGAGGAATTTCTTCAGCCAGAGGGCAGTGAATCTGTGGAATTTGTTGTGGAGGCCGGGTCATTGGGTATATTTAAGGCAGAGATTGGCCAGCTCTAGATTAGCCAGGGCATCAAAGGTTATGGGGAGAAGGCCGGTCACTGGGGCTGAGTGGGGAAATGGATCAATTGGAGGGTAGACTCGATGGCTTATTTCTGCTCCAAGGTCTGTGGACCCATTCTAGCTGGGAATAGCCATACTGCTCATTAGGAAGGCACTTCTTCCCTAATGAAACCAATATGAAGCTTGGTCAATTCTGTGGACACTCAAACAAAACAATTGTCAGAAAGCTGAAGCGGATGGAACTCAGTAATAAAACTGAAAAACAGAAAACGCCCTTCAGCCCTCGAAGCTGTGTCAACCCATATATTCCTCAAAAAATATATGAAACCCTCCCTACCCCCTCTATTTTTCTTCCATCCAGAGTCTCTTAAATGCCCCAATGTTCCAGCCTCCACCAACATCCCCGGCAAGGAATTCCAGGGATCCACAATTCTCTGGGTAAAAAAAAACTTACCCCTCATGTCACCCCCTAAATTCCCCTCCCTTCAGTTTGTACACATGTCCTCTGGTGTCTGGGAAAAAGGCGCTAGCTGTCCCTCTATTTATGCCTCTCAGAATCTTTTTAAAATTTAGACATAGAGCACGGTAACAGGTCCTTTCAGCTCACGAGCCCGTGCTACCCACTGGAAACTGGACCCCCTGGGGAAAACACAGGGAGGATGTACAAACTCCTTACAGACAGCATGGGATTCAAACCCCAGTCCTAATTGCTAGCGCCGTAACAGCATTGCGCAAACTGCTATGCCAACTGTGCCGCTCATGGTTCTTATGGACAAGTTCTCAGGAAACAGAACAGTATATATAATGACTTGCTGTACAGGTTCATTATCATTTGTCACATTCTTAAAATGAGACTGAAGAATTTTAATGTTTGGAATACATAGAGTTTTGGAGTACTGCATAGAACTGGGCATTCAGCCCATCTTATCCATGCTGACTAACTGTGCTCATCCAATTTGCCTGCATCTGGCCATATCTCTTTCAACCTTTCCTGTCTGTGCATTTGAACGTTGTCTCCGCCTGTACCACTTCCTCTGGCAGCTCATTGTATACACCACCACCCTCCATGTGAAGAAGGTGCCTTTCAGGGGTCTCCTAACTCTTTCCCCTCGCATCTTAAATGTCTGCTTTCTAGTTTGAGGCTCCCCTACCCTGGGGAAACAGACTGAACTTACCTACGCCATTCACTATTTTATCACCTCTGGAGAGTCGGAACATAATGAGTCAAAGAGAGAAAGACCAATCACAGAGCAGGTGAATGGGCGAGGCGCAGAGTGAAGCAGGAGAGGCCTTTCGGCCCATAGACTGCTGTAAGATCCTCGCCTCAACTCCACTGTCACTGCAATTTCCAACTTTGGTAGAATACAAGGCACTGTTCTTCATGGCCATCGATTTCCATTCAGTGGTAACTCTTTCCCCCCCCCCCTTCCACCACCCAGTTTTACTTATTCCCACCCCCTTGCTTTCCCTGATCTCTCTGAGCCTATCCCTCCTCCTCCTTTCCCTCCCCCTGCCCTCTCTACTTGCCCATTACCCAACATTCTTTTCCCTTGCTCCCCCCACCCCTTCCCTTCAGTCCATTAAATATCATCCTTCTAGCAGGTGCAATCACTATATAATCCTGTGTTCGTCAAAATGTTTGGACCACTTTTTCGACCATAATAGGGCGGGGGAATCAACTTTGCACGGGTCAAACTTTTGAATTCGTGCAGTAGCTGCATCATTCAGGCACTGGGAGCTCGGATGGCTGGGACCAGTTGGTAAGTCCGTGGGCGGGGCGTCAGGAGTTAGTATGTCCAGGCAGCCGGGCATCGCGAGTTCAGATGGGCGGCCAGCTGAAGTGAGGATCCCCAGACAGGAGCTCAGATGGGCTGGCGGCCAGGGTGAGGATCTGCAGATGGCTGGGCGGACAGGGTCAAAACTAGGTGGTCGACTTGTACACCGGTCACGCAAAAACACCCAATTTGGGGGCCAAGAAAGAAGGGGGCGACTATTACAGAGCATCAACGATCACTCGAGGGTATACGATAGATCTTTCTCATCCCTCTGGATCTTCCTCCTATCACCAACCTACCTTCTTACTTTTATTTCCCCCTCCCACCTGTGTTCACCTGTCAACTTTATTCCTCCCCCGACCCACCCTTCTTGCTGTTCATGGTGAAGGGTTATGGCAAAACTGCTTGTCGTTACTGTGTGTTTAATAGTGAGTCGAGTTGGTGGGTGAGATGAACCAAATGAAAGACTTACTGAACTCAACCAAACAACAAGATAAACAGGGTCGGATGAGAGAGAGAGAGAGAGAGAGAGAGAGAGAGAGAGAGAGAGAGAGAGAGAGAGAGAGAGCCCACAGCTTGGCATCTGCTCCCAGCGAGTTCTTGATTCAACTGATGTGCCCTCATGGAGATCGCGCATGTGCGGCGTGCTGTTGTGAGGTCAGCAGCTGCAATGCGATTGCACCAGGAGCAGAGCAGCCGATGGCAGCAGCTGTCTACACTGCCCATTGCTTTCCACGGATGTTGCCTGACCTGTTGAGTTCCTTCCAGCACTTTGTGCTCCTCCAGCCATCCAGCATTTACAGTCCCTCATGCTTGTCTACTGCTTGGGACACTTTCTCTGGCAGCTCGTTCCATATACCCAGCACCCTCTGTGCGGAGAAACAGGTCCCTTCTAAATCTTTCAAATTTAGCTTTTAAGTTTTGATTATAGCACAGTAACAGGCCCCTCTGGTCCGTGCACCTGTGCTGCCCAATCAACCAACTAACCCCACAAGTTGCCAGAGGGTGGGACGAAACTGGAGCACCCAGAGCCCGGGAGAACTCCTCACAGACAGCATCGGGCTTGAACCCGGGTTGCTGGCGCTGTGCCAAAAGTTAATGGGAAGCAAACTGCTCATACTTGATAACGTACCTGGAGAAAGGACCAATGGCTTTTCCTGCAGTGGATCACAGAACTGATCCTTCATACGAGTTCCCCCAAGTTGAGAACAATGGCCCTTTGAAGTCATCGTGAGCCAAGAGTGATGAGAACCATTTCTGGGTTTGCTTGAAATATCTCACCAGACAACGGTGGCAGAGCAAGATCAAGTGATGCTCACTTCTGAGCTCCCAGCAATATCCAGCTATCTCATCGCGGAGCATTTAGTCAAGAAGTTTCTCCTCTAATCTTAAATCTATGCCTTCCACTTTTAGACTCTCCGAAACGAGGGTAGAAAGACTGTGACTATTCACCTTATCAATGACTCTCATAATTTTGTAACTCTCTATAACTCCATCTCTTCCTCTCCAGGGAAATAAGCACCAGCCTATCCAGCCACTGCCTATAACTCAGGCCCTCCGGTCCTGACAATGTTCTCATGAACCATTTCTGCATCCCTTCTCCCATAACAACATCCTTCTGTCAGCTGGGTAACCAGAATTCTGCACGATACCCCACGCGCAGAGTGGTAACACGACGATCCAGCGCCTCAAAACTCGGAAGGAAAGAAATGGCACCAGAGAGAGCCATGCAACATGGATGCAGGCCACTCTGCCCACCACATCCATGCCTACCAATTGGCACAAATCCATCTTAATCCCACCTTCAAGCACATGTCCCATTGCGTTCTATCCCTAGGTACTTCAAATGTTAGACCACAAGATATAGGAGCAGAAGTCAGCCATTTTGCCCATCGAATCTGCACCGCCATTCATTCTCCCACCAGGCTCCACTCTCCTGCCTTCTCCCCACAACCCTGGATACCCAGACTATTCAGATACCTATCAAATTTCTACCTTAAATACACCACAGCCACCCATGGTCGCAAGTTCCAGAGGTTCACCACTCTCTAAGAGATTGCTCTGCATCTCTGTTTTAAATGGATGCCCTTCAATCTTGTTGCGCCCTCTTGACCTCGACTTCCCTACATGGGAAACAACTTTGCCACGTCTACTCTGTCCAGGCCTTTCAACATTTGAAAGGCTTCATTGAGGTCCCCCCTCATTCTTCTGAACCAGTCCAAGAGCCGTCAAACATTCGTCCAGTCCAAGAACCGGCAAATGTTCCTCATAAAATAATCACTTAATTCCAGGAATCATTCACGTGAATCTTCTCTGAACCCTCTCCAATGCCAGCACATCCTTTCTTGAATAAGGAGGCTAAAACTGTTCCCCGTACTCCTGGATAGGATGTCAACATTGCCTTTGCCTTCTTCACCACCAACTCAACCTGGACGTTAACCTTTAGGGTTCCCTGCACGAGGACTACAAGTCCCTTTGCACCTCCAAATTTTGAATTTTCTCCCCATCCAAATAATAGCCGGCTCATTTATTCCTTCAACCAAAATGCACAACCGGAGATTTTCCATCATTGTATTTCATCTACCACTTCTTTGCCCATTATCCAAATCTGTCTTTAGTCAAGATACTTCATACTTAGTGACACTGCTTCCCCCCCCCCACCCCCGACCCTCTCTGGCAGTGTGCATTCCAGGTACTCACCACTCTCCAATTTTTCTTCAAAATCCTTCCAATCTCTTACCTTTAGCATCGTTTTATCTCCGTTGAAGCTGAATGACAAAAAGATTACTCCACTCCATCTCTAATCAGATGTGTACTTAGGCCCCTGCTCAACTCACTTCACACCTTCATCTGAGTAGCTCGGTACGACAATGACACCATCTACAAATTTGCCAACTATACCACGGTAGTGGGTTGTATAAAGGAAGGGGATGAGTCAACATTTAGGATAGAGATTGAAAACTTGGCTGAATGATGCACCAACAACAACCTCGCACTCAATGTCACCAAAACTAAGGAGCTGATTGTTGACTTCAGGAAGGGAAAGCCGGAGGTTTACGATTCAGTGATCATTAGGGGATCAGAGGTGGAGAGGGTGAGCACATTTAGGTTCTTGGGAATCACTATCTCAGAGGATCTTTCCTGGACCCAACACACCAACAGCGTCATGAAGAAAGCACGTCATTGCCTCGACTTCCTCAGGAGTTTATGAAGGTTTGATATGACATCAGAAACCCTGGAAAATTTCTAAAGAGGTGTGGTGGAAAGTGCACTGACCGGTTACTTCGTGGTCTGAAATGGGGACACCAATACCCCTGTAAAGCCCTGCAAAAGGTATTGGACTCCGCCTAGGAGATCATAGGCAAAATGCTCCTCACTATCTACAGGGTACACTGCCGTCAGAGAACAGCAACAATCATCAAGGATCCACACCCACTCAGCACATGCTCTGTTCTCGCTCCTGCCATCAGGGAAGCGGTCACAAAACTCGCCCCACCAGGTTCAGGAACAGCTGCTTCCCCTCCACCATCAGACTCCTCAATCAGGGACTCATTTAAGGACTCTTCCTTGTGTATGTCATTGTTTTATCCCCTCTCTGTATTTACATCTCTTTAGTAGTTTACATGTGTATGTTGTGTACGGATTTTTTTGCTCTACCAATAACTGGTCATTCTGCCTCACCCCCAGGAAAAGAATCTCAGGGGTGAATGTGGTGTCATGTACGGACTCGGACAATAAATCTGAAATGTTGGAATTTACTAAGACCGAATCTTTTACCTTTGCTGGGTCTTTTTTCAAGATGTTGCGAAAAGCCATGATGACATCGACCTGGATTTTTTGTGGGACCTTGGCAGTCAGGGATCTGGAGCTGGGCAAGAATTTCACCAGGTGCTTGATGCTGGCGGGCTGCCCCGCATTTCCAATCGCCTTCAAGGCAAGGACTAGGTCTTCCTCGTTGCCCCGAGTGGCAGAGGTCGCGAGGAAACCGTGGAGCAGCTGGAAGAAGAGTCAAAGAAATCACGGCAAGAGGGGACTGGAGGTAGTGGCAGTGAAGGGGAGTGGGTGGGGGGAAGTGGGAGAAGAAGTGAGATCAACTCACCGCAAGTATTTTGTCGGGACACGTTAGGCGCTCTGCACAGTACCGGTAAACCATGGAACCATAGCCCAGGAAAACGAGCGGACGAAGGATCGAAGATTGCTGCACTTGAACCATGCCCAGGAGTTCCTGTAACCGAAGCAAACCTGGTCAGCAGTTACATCTCCACTTAAACAGGTAGTCCTTCCACTCGGCAATCTCCAACCTAACCACATCAATACTGACCTCAAGTAACCCTCCTCTCCCCATTCTCCCCCCTCGCATTCTCCCATCTCTCTGCCCATCACCCGCAGCTCCCCACCCCTTCCCTTCTCCTATTGTCGTGGAGCTTTCTTAGCCCCATCATCTCCCAGCTTCCACCTGCCTTCACCCAGAAACCTATGCTCCTCCCCCCTTCCCCAGCAACTGTCTGCCTGATTTTTAGAGTCCCTGAAGAGCTCAGGCCTTAAATGTCAGCGGCCCATTGCTTTCTGTGGATGCCACCTGACCTGTTGAGTTCCTCGGTCTACTGCTCTATCTCCTCAGCATTGGAACACTCCTCGTTTTCCTCCATCTTTTACACAAACCCATTTACTTCTTTCAACCCAGATTCTACTCTTGTAGAGACAATCTTCAGCTGCCAGTTAACCAACCAACTGCTTCTCTCTCCTCAGATGCTACCTGACCTGAATTTTCCTTTGGTTTCTTTCATTTCCCCTCATTTGTAAATGTTCTGCCTCTTCTTTTTAAAAACCAGCTCCAAACTGGATGAGTTCTTGTTGACTTCATTGCTTATCCCCTTGGGCAAACTTTCTTGGAGTATTCAAACTGTCAGGAAGGTCTTGTGCACATGTTACCTTCTTCCAGTGCTGTTCCAAAAATTGTGTTCCATGTACTCGGATCTGCGGTATCTGTTCTATCGACTAATTTGTTTTCTATACGGAAATTTGGATGTACGAGGCAGTACAGCGGGTAGTTCCACTGCCTGGAGGTTCCAGAGCCCTGGGTTCCATCCCAACATTTGGCACATACGTCCACCCGGGGAACCGGCAGGACAGAGCGATTGGTGGGGATCCAGAGTGCAGCATGTGACTACCACAACCAATTCTGCACATGAGTTGAGGTTGCAAGTCACAAGGAAGTTTGGCCCCTCTGCCATTTAGTACTGGGCGTCAGCTAGACTCTCAGGTCTAGGGACCTGGCCGGGTTCGATCCTGCCCACCTGCGCTGACTGTGTGGAGTTTGCAAGTTCTCCCTGTGACTGCGATGATCTCCCTGCATGTGCTGTGGTTTCCTCCCATCTCCCTACGACAGTGGTTCAATTTTAAATTTAAATATACGGGGTGGCACGGTTGGCGTAGCGTTTAGCGCAATGCTGTTACAGCACCAGCGTCCCAGGTTTGAATCTGGCGCTGTCTGTAAGAGGTTTGTACGTTCTCCCCATGTCTGCGTGGGTTTTCCTCGGGGACTCTGGTTTCTTCGCACCCTCCAAATGTGCCAGGGGATGTAATTGGGAGGCACGGGCTTGTGGGCTGAAAGGGCCTGTTACCATGCTGTAGGTCTAAATTTAAACTTTTTTAAAATTAAAAATTTTTAAATGTTATTTTACAGCATGGAAACAGGCCCTTTTGGCCCACAAGCCCGTGGCGTTCAATTACACCCAATTGACCAACAACCCCCGGTACGTTTCAAATGGTGAGAGGAAACTGGAGCCCCTGGGGAAAACCCACAGATACGGGGAGAACGTACCAACTTTTTACAGACAGCACAGGATTCAAACCCCGGTGCCAATCGCTGGTGCTGTAACAGCATTGTGCTAACAGCTATGCCAACCCTGCTGCCTCTTAAGTAACCTATGGCACTGGTGCTCTGTGGTTTGCAAGGGATTACTTCAGGAGTTATGTTAGTCAGAGAAAAAAAGATCGAGACCTACTACCCAAGGACATGCAGGTCGATGAGTTAATTGTCCCCAGTGTGTGGGTGAGGGTGAGAATCTGGGGGTAGTTGTTGCGGGGAGAATTAAAATGGGATGAGTGCAAAATGTGTGGTCAATTGCCAACACAAACTCTGAAGGGCCCATCTCTATGCAGCCCTCGAGCTCAGTGAACTCTCCAGTGTAAATGTGACTGCACACTGGGCTGTGGTTTGAAATCTGGTTCCACTGTGGCACCCAGGGGAAACTCGCATCGTCAGAGGGAGAATGTGCAAACTCCACAGGGACAGCACCGGAGGGTGGGATAGAACCCAGGATCCCTGGTGCTGGGAGTCCAGCTCATGGCTAGCACTAAATGGCAGAGGAGCCAAACTTTCACCCGTCCTTGTCGCCTCATCCCATGTGCTGGATAGGCACCATCCGCCACATGGCTGCTCTCTGGAAGCCCCCACTATTTGTGTCCTGCCAATTCCTGGGTGGACACATGTTCCATTGCAAGAGTAGCAGTTAACTGATTACAATGCATTAACGGGGTGTGGGGGGTGTCACCATGACAGGCAGGGCTCACACAGTGAGATATTTCTGAGAAACAGGGCCTTCTGCCCATTGGCCATCAACCACTCATTGACACTAATCCAAACTTCTAACTCTCCACACGTTCCCATTGTTGCGGTCTCATACTTACGTACGCGGGGAGCGGTGCTGCTCACCGCTGACGATGTAACCGATGTAACGCATGGGGGTAATAGCAGGAGGAGAGTGTCAAGACCACCCATCTGACAGTGAGCTGATGAGAAAGTCAGAAGGGTTTGGCCTGGTGGTGTTTGGGGTAGTGAAGAATGTGTCTAGTGAAGAATAAAGAAAGTCGACATCATGGTGCACTGAAAGAAACGAGGGAATACGTTCTTCGTTAGTTTGTAAGCTGTGATGAATCAGTGGCGTTGCAGCATCAAATGCGGCAAGACCAGGGGACAGAGCTTCAAGATTTGGGGGAGCAGATTTAGGACAGAGACGAGAAGGAACTGCTTCTCCCAGAGAGTCGGGAATCTGTGGAATTCTCTGCCCGAGGAAGCTACCTCATTAAATGTTCTCCCCATAACAAGAGTTGGATAGATTTTTGCATTGTCAGGGAATTAAGGGTCATGGGGAACAGGTACGTGGAAAGCATGGCCAAATCAGCCGTGACCTTGGTGAATGGCGGAGCAAGCTTGATGGGTTAGATAGTCCAGTTTCTTATTAAATTTTTAATTTAGGCATAGAGCACAGTAACAGGCCCTTCCAGCCTGCGAGGCCGTGCTACCCAATTACACCCAATTAATGTACAACCTCCTAGTCCATTTTGAAGCATGGGAGGAAACCGGAGCACCCAAAGGAAACCTACGCAGACTCGGAGAACGTACAAACTCCTGAGAGACAGCGCCGGATTCGTACCTCGGTCACAGGGCACTGTAATAGTGTCAGGCTAACGGTTGCATTAGCCTTGCTGCCCACATGTTCTTGCACGAGTCCCCAAATTCTATCCCTCATCCACACGCTGGGGGAAATTGAAGATTAGCCCACTGGCCCACGTTGTAGGGATGTGGGAGGAAACCGGAGCACCCTGAGGGAAGCAGGGAGAACATGAAAATTTCATACAGGGGTCAGGATTGAACCCCGGTCTCAGAAGAGATGAGGCAGTGGCTCTACCTGTTGTACTTCCAGCTCTACCTTCGCACCTCAGGTTCTTAAAGAAATTCAAACTCACCCTGACTAAGGAGAGGGCGTCAAGATTGGCTGTAACTTGATGCAGAGCAAGGACTAAAATCTGGGCTGCTTCGTGCTTTGTGACCTGATACCGCTGGATCTTGGCTTTGATAAAACGTAGGGCGTCAACCGTCCCAGCAGCGGGAAGTGCAAACAGCATCCAGCGTCTGATATTTCAAACAAAGTGAGAATTCATTCACAATGGGCCTGGAAGCACTTGAACACACGGGAGGGGAGCAGGGTTGATGGGATGTGCACTGGAAAGTACGGGGAGCTATGAACATAGAACACAACAGCACAGTACAGGCCCTTAAGCCCTTGATGTTGTGCCAACCCATATAGTCCTTTAAATAAGTACTAAACCATCCCTACTCTGTAACCCTCTATTTTCCTTCCATTCTCCTGTCTGAGAATCTCTTAGAGGTCCCTAATGTTCCAGCCTCCACCACCATCTCCTGCAACAACCTGTGTAATAAAAAAAACTTAACCCTGATGTCTCCTCCAAACTTCCCTCCCTTCACTTTGTACACATGTCCCCTGGTGTTTGCTGATCCTCCCCTGGGAAACAGGAGCTGGCAGTCCACCCTATCTATGCCTCTCAGAATCTTGTAGACTCTGTCAAGTCTCCTCTCATCCTTCTACACTCCAAAGAGAAAAGTCCCAGCTCTGCCAACCTTGCCTCATAAGACTTATTTTCCAATACAGGCAACATCCTAATAAATCTCCACTGCACCCTCTCCACAGCTTCCACATCCTTCTTATAATGAGGTGACCAGAATTGAACATAATGCCTTAAATGTTTCATTACCAGAGATTTGTAAAGTTGCAACACGACCTCTCTACTCCTGAACTCAATCCCCCTATTAATGAAGCCCAACATCCCATAGGCCTTGTTAACTATCCTATCAACCTGTGCGGTGACCTTGAGGGATTTGGAGGGATTTAACTATCCTATCAACCTGTGCGGTGACCTTGAGGGATTTGGATCCCACGGACCCTCTGTTCATCCACACTCTTAAGTAGCCGACCATTAACCCCGTACTCAGCCTTCTGGTTTGACGTTCCAAAATGCATCACCTCACACTTATCGAGATTACACTCCATCTGCTGCTTTTCTGCCCAACTCTGCATGGAAAACATTCACAGATCTAATGGAGAAATTGCAAAAATCGTTTATACCAGTTTGGAATAAAAATAAACCAAAAAAGGTGACTCAACCGTGGATAACAAGGGAAATTAGAGACAGCATTAGGTCCAAAGAGAGAGCATATCAATTGGCCAAAAAAATTACCACAACCGAAGACTGGGAGCAGTTCAAGATGCATCAAAGAAGGACAAAGGGATTAATCAAGAGAGCAAAAATAAATTACGAAAGTAAGCTTGCGGCAAATATAAAAACCGACTGCAAAAGCTTTTATAAATATGTCAAGAGGAAAAGATTGGTGAAATCCAGAGTAGGTCCTTTGCAGTCGGAATCAGGGGAATATATAATGGGGAATAAGGAAATGGCAGACCAATTAAATTTTTACTTTAGTTCTGTTTTTACAAGAGACGATACAAATAACCTCCCAAGGATGTTGGGAAACATAGAGACTAATGCAAGGGAGGAACTAAAAGAAATCAGTATCTCTGAGGACATGGTCTTGGGGAAATTGATGGGATTGAAGGCAAATAAATCCCAAGGGCCTGATAATCTACATCCTAGGGTACTCAAGGAAGTGGACATTCAGATAGCAGATGCTTTAAGAATTATTTTCCAGAACTCGATAGACTCAGGATCAGTACCCATGGATTGGAGGGTAGCTAATGTTACCCAACTATTTAAAAAGGGGGGTAGAGAAAAAGCGGGGAATTATAGGCTGGTGAGCCTTACATCAGTAGTGGGCAAAATGATGGAATCCATTATTAAGGATGTAATAGCGGAGCATATGACTAGCAGAGAAGGGATCGGACGAAGTCAACATAGATTTACAAAAGGTAAATCGTGCTTGACAAATCTATTGGAATTCTTTGAGATGGTGACAGATAAAATAGATGGGGGAGAGCCAGTGGATGTGGTGTACCTGGACTTCCAAAAGGCCTTCGGTAAGGTCCCGCATAAACCACTGGCTTCCAAAATCAAGGCTCATGGGATTGGGAGCAAAGTATTGATGTGGATTGAGAACTGTCTGGCAGGTAGAAGAGAGAGAGTTGGGATAAATGGCTCGTTTTCTGAGTGGCAGGCGGTGACCAGTGGGGTGCCACAGGGATCTGTACTGGGACCCCAGCTGTTCACAATTTACATTAATGATCTGGATGAGGGGATTGGATGTAATATCTCCAAATTTGCAGATGACACTAAGCTAGGAGGGGTTGTGTGCACGGAAGAGGAGGTCAGGAAGCTCCAGTGTGATTTAGATCAATTGAGGGACTGGGCAGATACATGGCAAATGCACTACAATGTAATACAAACATTGGTAATACAAACCGGAGGGCAGATTACTATTTGAATGGCATTAGATTAAGAGATGGGGAAGTGCAGAGAGACCCAGGAGTACTTGTACACCAGTCTCTGAAGGCGAGCATGCAGGTAGAGCAGGCGGTTAAAAAGGCAAATGGTATGTTGGCCTTCATATCAAGAGGGTTTGAGTACAGGAACAAGGATACCTTACTGCAGCTGTACAGGGCCTTGGTGAGACCCCACCTGGAGTATGTGTGCAGTTTTGGTCACCTTATCTAAGGAAGGATGTTCTTGCAATGGAGGGAGTGCAGAGGCGATTCACCAGGCTGAGACCTGGAATGGCAGGAATGACTTAGGAGGAAAGATTGCGCAAATTGGGATTGTACTCGCTGGAGTTTAGACGATTGAGAGGGGATCTCATAGAGACATATAAAATTCTGGCAGGACTGGACAGAATGGATGCAGATGGGATGTTTTCAATGGTGGGGGAGTCCAGAACCCGGGGCCATGGTTCGAGGATAATAGGCAAACCATTTAGGACCGAGATGAGGAGGAATTTCTTTGCCCAGAGGGTGGTGAATCTGTGGAATTCATTGCCACAGAGGGCAGTAGAGGCAGGTTCATTAAATCTACTTAAGAGGGAATTAGATCTATTTCTTCAGTATAAGGGTATTAAAGGTTACGGAGAGAAGGTGGGGACGGGGTACTGAACTTTAAGATCAGCCATGATCTCGTTGAATGGCGGAGCAGGCTCGAAGGGTCGAATGACCTACTCCTGCTCCTATCTTCTATGTTTCTATGCATCCTGTCCATATCCTCTTGTAACTTATGGCAACCTTCAGCTCCACCCGCAACTCCTCCAACCTTCACATTATCTGCAAACCTACTGACCCATCCTTCCGCCTCTTCATCCAGGTAATTTATAAAAATCACAAAGAGTGGGGGGTCCCAGAACAGATCCCTCCACTAGTCACCGACCTCCAGGCAGAATCCTTTCTTTCCACTACTACTCTCTGCTTTCTACAGCAAGCCAATTTTTTTAAAAATATAAATCGACTCAACCAAGATTCCACTGATCCCATGCCTTATGACTTTCTGAATGAATCTCTCATGGGGGACCTTGTCGAATGGCTTCAATGAAGAATTGATGGAGGTACTCAGCAGGTCGGACTGCATTCAGTAGTCAGTCAAAGATTCGGGTCAGAAGTCTTTATCAGGACTAGAGGGAAGGAGTTAATATTATGCATATTAAGGTGGAGGGGTCTGGAGGTGAAAGGTTTGAGAGGTAGGGAGGGAGGGGAGAAAGTACAGGGCCAGGCAAAGAGTTGGAAACAGTGGAATCAGGTGGGAGCAGGGTTACCAATAATTATAAAAATCAGCCTTAATCCAACCATTACTACATTCTGACCTTGCCCTCATTTGCTGCCAGAGGGTAAACCTGATTGAGGTGATATGTAATTACTCCACTAGGTCACCAGGGGTCATCCTGGTGACTTTGTCTATAAAGCAGTCCAGAGCTACAGTCTAGCCTTCCAGGTTGGTCTTGCACAGAGACAAGACCTTAGTGTACATATTAGTTTATTAAAGCTGTCTTATACTCGCACTGCTGGTGTGGATATTGTCAGTGCAATGATAACACATGTAACACATGGAATAACAGAGGGACCTTGGGGTCCAAATCCATACATCCCTCAAGGTCGCCACAGGCTTGATAGGATAGTTAAGAAGGTCTATGGATGCTGGAATTCATTAATAGGGGGATTGAGTTCAGGAGTAGAGAGATCATGTTGCAACTCTACAAATCTCTGGTGAGACCACACTCAGGGCATTGTGTTCAGTTCTGGTCACCTCATTACAGGAAGGATGTGAATGCTATGGAGAGGGTGCAGAGAAGATTTATCAGGATTTTCCTGAATTGTGAAACAAGTCTTATGAGGTAAGGTTAGCAGAACTGGGGCTTTTCTCTTTGAAGCATAGAAGGATGAGAAGAGCCTTGATAGAGGTCTACAGGATTATGAGAGGCATAGATAGGGTGGACAGCCACCCACCGGTTTCCCAGGTCAGGATCAGCAAACACCAACTGAAGGGAGGGAAGTTTAGGGGAGATGTCAAGGGTAACTTGTGGGGGCCTGGAATGCCTTGCCAGGGGTGGTGGTAGAGGCTGGAACATTGGGGGCATTTAAAAGACTCAGGCATATGGATGGAAGAAAAATAGAGGGTTATGGGGTAGGGAGGGTTTAAGTTTTTTTTGGTAGGTATATACGAGTCGGCACAACATCGAGGGCTGAAGGGCCCGTACTCTGCTTTGATGTTCTATGTTCTAACCCAGAGGATATTTAACAGGTTGGACAGGAAGCTGTTCAGATCAAACACTGGAGGATCATTGGACCAGCTATGCAGGAGACAGCTTGAAAGTCATTTCCCCATGTCAATCAAGGTCAGACCCTCCCAATTGGTTCCCCCCTCCCCACTTCAGTTCACGTGGGTCTACCTGGTCTGGCCCCCAGACCAGCTGCAGGATAAAAACCCAACCCATGAGTAGCAGGCATTGGAACCGAGAGGGTTGTGTCGGAAGTGTGCATCTGGAGCTCGGTTTGCCAATGGTTTGGACTGGACTCTGTGTGACTGTGGAGGCTGCGGGAGCACTGGAGGCAAAGCTACAGAGTCTCAGGGACTCTCTTTTGCTTTTCTTTCTCTGATTGTAAGGGGCACCAGACAATTTCTGCTGATGGTGAATCTTTGCCTTAATGAAGGAAATTTTGTATAACATTTTCTGTTTTATTACGGGACAATAAAAGTAGAGCTGTCAGCACTGTCTGGATGAATGTACGGTGTGGACTGGCCCACCCCAGTACCTGTCCTTCCTCCCCGCAGAATCCCCATGCCCAAACCCCTGCCTTGGAACTGGGCCAGCAACATGTGAGACATGCTGATGTTTTATGGAGATTAAAGCCTATTGATCACGATTCTCTGCCTAGTGTGGTTGATCGATAGTCCAACAATTTAATGACCATAATTTTCAGGCCATGGACAAGGCAACACGGGCGGGTAAAGGTCTGGAGGCTTCCGTTAAATTTGATCAATGGCGGCACTGCCTCAAAGCCTTCATGAGACACAACGTGCAGAATAAGGAAGATAAATGAGATCTTCTCTTCGCTCAGGTCGGCCACTGTGTTCTTCAGATGATCAGGGACTGCACGATTTACCCGGCCGCAATGGAGCAAAATGTTGGACTCCAATAAACTTCACCATGCCAGGTATCTTCTGGGCTGTCGTAGACAAGTGCCTGGTGAGTCGGTGGATGAATATGTGCGGGTTCTGTGAGAGCTGGGGCGAGCCTGCAGCTGCAGAGAGGTCTCTGTTGCCATCCACTTGGAAGAACTGATATGTGATGCAGGTGAGGCTGGATTCAAGTCTGATCACATCAAACAGAGACTCTTGGAAAAGGACGATCAAAACCTGCAGGAAGTCATGGACCTGCCTAAATCGCTCAAGACAGTGCAGCTGAGTGTGGCGGTCTTCTCAGCTGGAAACACAGCCACCAAGTGAGGAGCACGGGCACCGCCATCTTAGGATTGGGATGTGGGGTCCCAGGTCACCACTGCTGCATTCAAGAATCCAAAGAGCTACTTCTATAGCAACGCGAAATATCCCAGTAAAAGTTGCCAGGCCCAAAATGCCACATGTTCCACCTGCGGGAAGAAGGAAAACTACAGGAAGGTACTTGGGTCCCAACTCTCCTGCAGCTGCACTGGCTGTGGCCAGTGACTACCGTCATCCAGGGCCGTGTTACTTCCGGCAACACTTCCTGTTGTGGGGAACGGCTCAGCGGGCCATGGGGAAGGCACCACTTCCAGTGCCGAGGAGCAGCACTGTGTGCACAGCTTAGGGGCAGCCATCTTGGGGGGCACCCCTGAATCAGTACTACAGCAGTGAATCAGTCAGCGACCAGACGTTGGCCTCAATAACCCTGGACCACGACAGCCCACATCATGGATATCGAGGAAAACGGTCAAATCATGTATTGCCTATTTGATATCGGGAGCACAGAGAGCTTCGTTCACCTGGGCACAGTACAGCGCTACTCCCTCATGGTAACTCCAGCGAAGTTTAAAGTCACCCTGGATTCCAAATCCAACTCGGCCGAGATCCACAGCGTGCACTGTGACATTGACTGTGGGGCATGGAGTAAAAGAACTTTAAGCTCCCTATCATGCCACAGCTCGACACACCAGTCATACTGGGATTGGACTTCCAGTGCAGCCCAACCACCCACAGAATCCACAACTATCAATCTTTAAACCACCCATCCTCCCCTCGAGCACGACCTGTGGCCTGTTCACCTTTTGGGTCCCACTGCTGCCCCTATTCGAGAACTTCACCCCTGCAAGCCTGTCACCACCAAGAGCAGGCGATACAGCCCCAGGGACAGAGCCTTCATTAAAGCAGAAGGGATCATAGAATCCGGCACCAGCCCCTGGAGGGCACAAGTGGTAGTGGTTAAGAGCAGGGAGAAACGGCGCATAGTCATAGACTACAGTCACAACATAAACCAATTTACCCTACTGGACGCCAACCCCATTCCCCTCATCGCCGACATGGTGAATGAGATCGCCCAGTACCGAGTCTTCTCAACCATCGATCTCACGTCGACCTACCACCAACTCCCAATCTGCCCAGAGGACAGCCCCTACACTGTCTTCGAGGTAGGCGGCCGCTTCTTCCACTTCCTCCGGGTCCCCTTCGGGGTTACCAATGGGGTCTCCGTCTTCCAGTAGGAGATGGACCAGATCGTGTATGACTATGGACTAAAGGCCTCGTTCCTCCTATCTGGACAACGTGACCGTCTGCGGCCATGATCAGCAGGGACATGACGTTAATCTACAAATATTTCTCCAGATGACCAAAGGACTCAACCTCACGTACAACCAGAAGAAGTGCGGGTTCATCACTTCAAGGCTGCCATCTTGAGTTGCATGAAGGAGAATGGCATCATTGGGCCCGACCCTGACTGCACACACCCCATGTTGGAACTCCCATTGCCCCATACCCTCAAGACCCTGAAAAGGTGCTTGAGGCTCTTTTCGTATTACGCCCAGTGGGACCTGAATTATGTGGACAAAGCCCACCCCCTGGTGAAAACAACCACCTTTCCCCTGTCAGCGGAAGCCCAGGCAGCGATGTACGCTGTGGATGAATCCATCCCTTTCCAGGTGGAGAGTGATGTGTCTGACTTTGCCCTGGCTGCCACACTCAACCAGGTGGGCAAGCCCATGGCATTTTTTCTCCCAAACCCTCCAGGGCCCCGAACTCTGGCACTCAGCCATCGAAAAGGAGGCCCAGGCCATAGTGGAAGCTGTACACCAGTGGAGTGACTACCTGGCCGGCAAACCTTTCACCCTGATGACTGACCAATATGCAGTCACCTGTATGTTCAATAACAAACAGCAGGGAAAAATTAAGAATTACAAGATCCTGAGATGGAGAATTGAACTGTCCTCCTACAACTACGAGATCTTGTACCAGCCCAGAAAGCTCAATGAGCCTCCAGATGCCCTATCCCAGGGGATATGTGCCAATGTGCAGTTAGACCACCTCCAAGCACTCCACAGCAGCCTCTGCCACCCCAGGGTCACCAGGCTCTACCACTTCATTAGAGCTCGCAACCCCCCATACTCGGTTGAGGATAGCAGGGAGCTGACCCAGACTGCCCAGTCTATGCTGAATGTAAACCCCAGTCCTACCCGCTGGAGAAAACCCACCTGATTAAAGCCAGCTGTCCTTTCGAACATGTGTATGGACTTCAAGGGCCCTGTCCCCTCCACCAACAGGAACGTGTACTTTCTCAATATTATCAATGAATACTCCTGCTTCCCCTTTGCCATCCCCTGCCCAGACGTGACCACGGCCACAGTCATAAAGTCACTGCACAGCATATTCACTCTGTTCGGATACCCCTGCTATATCCAATAATGACCGGGAATCCTCACTTATGGGCGAGGAACTGTGCCAGTACCTGCTGGTCAAGGGCATGGCCACGAGCAGGACCATGGGCTAGAACCCCAAGGGAATGGCCAGGTAGAAAGGGAGAATGCCACCATCTGGAAAGCAAACCTCCTCAGGTCGAAAGGCCTGCCCATCTCCCAGTGGCAAAAGCTCCTCCCTGAGGTGCTCCATGCTACCAGGACCTTCCTCTGTACTGCTACTAATGCGACACTACATGAAAAGCTCTTTTCCTTCCCCAGGAAGTCAGCGTTGGGAACCACACTAAGTCCTGGCTGACAACCCCTGGACCAGTCGTGCTCTGGTGGGATACCAGGAACCACAAGACTAGCCCTCTGGTTAACAAGGTCCACCCCCTCCACACAAACCCCCAGTACACTGACGTGGAGTACCAGGATGGGCGGCAGGACACAGATTCCATCCAGGTCCTGGACCACGCAGGGGACCCCTCGACCAACCAATCAGCACCCCTTTACCTATAGCGTAACAGCCCACCCGGCCCCACTAATTGCACTTGGCAACCCGCCCCAACCCCACAGTCCTATTAACCCCCCTCAGCCACCGGAGACCCAACCTGTCAAACAAACACCACCCAGGAGCCAGCAGCTGAGCCACAATGGTCACAATGACAGATGAGACCAACAGACAGGCTGAACCTGTAATGGACATTGATCCACTTCACCCCACCAAACTCTGTTTCAAAAGAAGGGTGGAACCACTGCATAGCTGTCAGCACTGCCTGTATGAATGTACTGTGTGGACTGGCCCACCCCAGTACCTGTCCCTCCTCCCCTCAGAATCCCCATAAAGGCTGTTGCACCCAAAACCCTCCCTCAGGACCTGCCTTGGAACCGGGCCAGCGACATGTGCTGATGTCTTATGGTGATTAAAGCCTATTGATCGCGACTCTCAGTCTAATGTGGTTGATCAGTAGCGCTGCAAAAAGAATCTTGACTCTATCTTTTTTTCCCCTTGAGACTGTCCCCGAGCTCCACTCCAGATTGTGATCCACAGGCAGTCGTGGAGGACAAGCTGTAAGGTGCGCGTGGGTAAAGGGTGGGGGCTGTTTGTGTCATACACCTGTTATGTCTCACCCACACATTATATTCCTCCTGTACAGCTGGAAACGTAACAGTATGAACCCATTTTCCCAATGTTATGTCCCCCCAATCTGGTTACACTGTGAAGTGAGATCTGGTCCTCCTCTCTCCATCTTCACTGCCTGGCACACTGAACATCTCCCACAGTTCCAGTCTCCACCTTCACTGCCTGGCACACTAAACATCTCCCACAGTTCCAGTTCCCCTCAACAACAATTGAAAGATGTTGGTGGAACGGGGGGAGGCGGGGGAACGAGGGGAAGAGGAAAGGGGAGGGGAGGAGGAGCACCGTGACAGTGAGTTGATTACCGGAACTGGCTGCTATGGTTCTTCTCCCACACGTCAGAAACAGTCTGTGTCGAGGCAGAGCGAAGGAGGTGAACGAGCTGCAGGAACTTGGCTGGGGTGTCGGAATGGACACTCTCCGTGTGATGGATTTCCAGGTTCGTCAGGGTTTCCAGAATCTATGGAATGACATTACATTCAATGACACAAAACAGGCCATTCATCCTATCTCCCCTAACCTAGCATTTCTGCCAATTAAAATTCTATTTTTTTAAATTTAGAGATATATTATGGTAACAGGCCCTTCTGGCTCACGAGCCCATGCCACCCAATTAACTCACAATCCCCAGTACACTTCGACCGGTGGGAGGAAACCGGAGCCCCCCCCCCCCCAGGGAAAACACAAGCAGAATCAGGGAGAACAAACCAATTCCTTACAGACGGGGCCAAATTCAAACCCATTTGCTGGCAGTGTAACAGCTTAACGCTAACTGTGTCACCCCTCCGTCTTTCCCATTTAGTACATATCCCTCATGTAGAAGACAACCTTTATTCAAATCCTTCTCTACGCGAACCATCTCAACGAATTTTTCTAACAAGTTATCCTAGCATTTGCTGATTTCCCTCTTCGCTGCTCCTGTATTCCTTACACCCCTCCAGGCATTCCCTCGACCCTGCCTGCCTGGATCTGATCTCTGCCTCCTTTTCCTTTCTGATTTGTGCCTCTATATCTCTCATTAACTAGGGTTTCCTCACCTTGCTGTTGCCGCCCTTTCCCCCACTGGGAACGTGGAAATCCATCATATCTCAAGGGACAGGATACATGAGCAGGGATGTGAGGCCTCAATTGGAGAATGGGGTACAGTTTTGGGTTCCTCATTTAAGAAAGGATGAGCTGACGTTGGAGAGGGTTCAGAGAAGAATCACAAGGATGATTCCTGGAATGAAGGAATTAGCATCTGAGGAACGTTTGATGTCTTCGGGTCTGTACGCCTTGGAGTTCAGAATGACTACTAACACACTAATGTTATCGTGAAGAAAGCACATCATTTTGAACGTTAAAAGGCCTGGACAGAGTGGATGTGACAATGTTGTTTCCTGTGGTTGGGGAGTCTAGGACAAGTGGGCACAACTTCAGGATTGAAGGGCGCCCATTTAAAACAGAGATACGGAAGAATTTCTTTAGCCAGTGAGAGGCGAACCTCTGGAATTTGCTACCACGGTCGGCTGCGGAGGCCAGGTCATTGGGTGTATTTAAGGCAGAGATCGACAGGTATCTGAATAGTCAGGGTATCAAAGGTTATGGGGAGACGGCTGGGGAGTGGGGCTGGGTGGGAGAATGATTAGCTCATGATGGAATGGCAGGGGCAGACTCAATGGGCCAAATGGCCTACTTCTGCTCTTCCATTTTGTGGTATCATGTTCATCCTGGACTTGCTTGATTAAACTCCTCCCATTGGGCAGTTGTGGTCTTACTCATTAACCTCTGCATTAGAGATGATATTGCTCTCATATTGAAAGTTGCCTTGCCCTAATTTAGGATTCGAACTCGAGGACCAGTGTCAACCTTTTCCACTTATAGAATTGTAATAAATGGTCCCAAAGTGCTGGAGACTGGCTCGTGGGAACCAGGAATTGGGTGCTGAGGGCAAGAAAGGCTCCCGTAGGGGCCTCGGGCGCTGAAGGCAGTTTGGATCTGGAACTCGGGTCGCCAATGGATCGAACAGGAGTCTGTGCGGCTGCAGAGGCTGCGGGAGATGAATCCACGGACACTCGGTGACTCTGTAGGAACTCTCATTTGCTTCTGTTTCTCTGATTGTAAGGGGCGCCGGGCAACACTAATGTTAATTCCTTGTCAGCCTTGCGGTAGGCAAATGATGTTGACAATTTAAGGAACCTTAACGTGATGAGTGACTAGTCTCAAAGTGGGACTTGAGTATTCTTGCTCCCCTGACATTTTCTACTCTGTTCCTCTATTTGTTTTCTTACTTTTGTGACCAGACGTTCAGCACGGTAACAGACCCTTCTGGCCTGTGCAGGCCAAATAACCCAATTAACCTCCAGCCCTGGTACAGTATGTCCTCTATTGTTGCACCAGAGGAAATAAAACGCTAATATTTACCGCTTTTTTGACATTTTGTGGATGGGTTAACTGTACAGGTTTTGGCAGAACCCCCTGACTGTAGCGGTACTTCAATGTCCCGTGCTTTACGAACTGAACTTGTGGCAAGCTGATGACAGCAGCTTTGACAGCGACCAACACGAGGTTTTGTCTGCAAGTTAAATGGTTCACAGGTTAAGCTTTAGACCACGGAGCAGCAGGAGAAATTTAAACTGAACGGTTGCAGGGCGAACAGCAATCAAAATGACAAAACCAATTTCTTCCTGTTGGAGCGCCATTCATCTCGTGTTTCGGCCACGCCATCGGGGCTAATGTTTACAGTGTTCCCTAGAGGAGGAGGCTAACGCTGAGAGGTGTACCAGGTTATTTACCAGATCTGGATGGCTGTCGGTAACTAGTGGTGATCCACAGGGGTCGGTATTGAGGTCGCTGATGTTTACAATTTATATTAATGATTTGGATTGTGGTATAAATGGTTTTGTGGCCAAATTTGCGGATGACACCAAGATAGGTGGCGGAGTAGGAAGTGCAGTAGAAACCGTAAAGTTGCAGAAGGATACAGACAGATTGGGAGACTGGGCAAAAATATAGCAGATGAGATTTAACATAGAGAAATGTACAGTTGTATGTTTTGGCAGTGGAAATAAACAGGCAGAATACTATTTGGATGGGGTGAAAATTCAGACCTCGGAGGTGCAAAAGAACCTGGGTGTCCTCGTGCAAGTTAAAAGTTAATGACCAGGTGGGATTGGTGGTGAGGAAAGCTAATGCTATGTTGGCTTCATTTCAAGAGGAATCATGTATAAGAGTAAAGAGGTGTTGATGAGTTTCGATGGGGCACTGGTGAGACCTCATTTGGAGAACTGTGTGCAGTTTTGGGTCCCCTATCTTAGAAAGGATGTGATGTTGTTGGAGAGGGTGCAGAGGAGATTTACTAGGATATTTCCTGGAATGCAAGGGCTAACATTTGGCAGCTTTTCCAAGAGTCTCCCCCCGTCTCCCTTCACTTTGTACAGAAGTTCCCTGGTGATTGCTATTCCTGTCCTGGGAAACAAGTGCTGGCCGTCCACCTTATCTATGCCTCTCAGAATCTTGTAGACCTCCATCAAGTCCCCTCTCATCCTTCTACGTTCCAAAGTGAAAAGTCCCAGCTCTGCTAACCTTGCCTCCTAAGACTTGTTTTCCAATCCAGGCAACATCCTGGTAAATCTCCTCTGCACCTTCTCCACAGCTTCCACGTCCTTCCTGTAATGAGGGGACCAGAACTGAACACAAAGTGCAGTCTCACCCGAGATTTGTGGAGTTGCAGTGTGACCTCTATTATTGCGGACAATATTGAACTCAGAACCAATCCTTACTCTGCCTCAATTACAGCGGACCCGTCCAGTTCGTGGAAAGGTGTGAACTGATGCACCTCGCGGACTCTCGCTTCCTGAAGGATCGCTCCAGAGATAGTCGGCTTCAGGACATGGGTGAAGGTGGAAGAGGCGCGGATGTTCCTGCCCGTCTGCAGGTGGAAAAAGAGCATCATTGTTACCATTCCATGCATGTCCCCTGGCAGGACCAGGCCACGAGGGCAGGTCTCCAACAAGCCCAGCCTAACCCAGAGATGTGTTCTCATTGGGGAAATGCACCAGAATATATTAATTGGTTCCACTGAGTAACAAGGCTATCGAAAGGCAAGCACAGTCTGATCAACGACCCTTGGTATTCAATTGCACTAACATTTAGTGTAGCCGTCAGCACAACGCTGTTACAGCGCCAGTGACTGGGGTTCAAATTTGGCACTGTCTGTGAGGAGTTTGTACATTCTCCCCGTGTCTGTGTGGGTTTTCCTCGGGGGCTCCAGTTTCCTCCCACCTTCCAAAAGCATACAGGGTTGTAGATTAATTGGGGTATTTAGGCTGCAAGGGCTGGTGGGCTGGAAGGTCAGCTACTGTGCTGTGCCGAAATTTTAAACATTTCACCTGCTGCCAGGTTTATATTTGGGATTTCACATCTTTGAAAACAAAAACATAATTTTAGCAAGGTATGAACTGAGGAAACTGCAAGTGAACTTTGAGTCAAATTCAGGACTGGGCCAAAATGAAATCTCGTACTTGCTTTGGAGATAGCGTTTGGGATTATGAAAAGATGGAAGAATCTCCTTTCGATGTGTGGCCAGGCACAATTCAGACACCATCTACAAATTTGCCACAGACGGAAATGAGTAAATGTACAGGAGGGACGGCAGATCAGCTGATTGGGTGGTGTCACAACAACCTCGCCCTCAATGTTAGCAAAACTAAGGAACCGATTGTTGACTCAGGCAGGGGAAACCAGACAAACATGGACTGGTCCTCATCGAGGGGTCAGCAGTGGAGAGGGTAAACACTTCAAATTCCAGGGTGTCAGCATCTCTGAAGATCTATCCTGGGGTCATCAACTTGATGCAATCATGAAGAAGGCTTGCCAGCGACTATACTTCGTGGAGTTTTAAAATTCGGTACGTCACCAAAGACTTGCAAACTTCTACAGGTGTACCATGGAGAGCATTGACTCTTCATACCACTGTCTGGTGCAGAGGACAAGAAAAGGCTGCAGAGAGTTGTGAACTCAGCCAGCGCCATCACAGGCACCAGACTCCACTCCATCGACAACATCTACAAGAGGTGGCGTCTCAAGAAAGCAGCCTCTATCCTCAAGGACCCCACCACCACCCAGGCCATGCCCTCTTCACTCTGCTTCCATTGGGAAAACATACAGGAGCATGAAGATACACTCAAAGCTCAGGCTACTGATGGGCTGGCCTGGACTCCGGAAGCACTGGAGGCATATCCACAGGCACTCACTGACTCTGGGGGTGGGGGGGTGGGGGCTCTCTTTTGTTTCTTTCTCTAGCTAAGAGGCACTTCAGGCAATTTCTGCTGAATGTGAATCTGTCTGCCTTACAGCAGATGAAAGCAAATTCTGTGCAGCGTCTTTATTATATCATAATAAATTGAAAGTTGGAAAACAGCTTCTTCCCCCTCCACCACCCAGATTTCTGAACGGAAAATGAACCACGGGCACTGTCTCACTTTTTTCATTTCTGGCACTAATTATTTATTTTAATATCTTGTATTTATGGAACTGTAATTGGATTAGATTGTGGATTAAATGGTTTCATGGCAAAGTTTGCAGATGACACGAAGATAGGCGGTAGAGTACAAAGTGTAGAAGAAATCGAAAGCTTGCAGTGAGACTTGGACAGCTTAGGAGAACGGGCGAAGAAATGGCAGATGAGATATAATGTTGAGAATTGTACGGTTATGCATTTTGGTTGAGGAAATAAATGGTTGGACTATTATTTAGATGGGGAGAAAATTCAAACCTCAGAGGGATTGCAGGGCGTCTTCATACAGGATAACCTGGAAGTTGATGGCCAGGTTGGATCGGCGGTAAAGAAGGCGAATGCTATGTTGGCATTCGTTTCAAAGGGGATTGTGTATAGGAATAAAGAGGTGTTGGTGAGACCCTATGGGGCACTGATGAGACCTCATTTGGAGTATCTGTGTGCAGTTTTGGGCCCCATATCTTAGAAAAGATGTAGCGAGGTTGGAGAGGGTACAGAGGAGTTTACCAGAATGATTCTAAGAATGAGAAATGCTTAGCGGCTCTTTGACTCTATTCATTAGAATATAGAAGAATGAGAGGGGATCTCATAGAAACATTTTGAACAATGAATGGACTGGACAGAGTGGATATAAATAAAATGTTTCCCCTGTTGGGTGATTCCAGGACAAGATGGCACGGTCTTCGAATTAAAAAGTACCAATTTGCAACAGAGATGAGGAGAAATTTCTTTAGTCAGAGGGTCATTGATTTGTGGAATTTGTTGCCACATCCAGCTGTGGAGGCCGGGTCATTGGGGGAGTTTAAAGGGGAAATCGATAGGGATCTAATTAGTCGGGGGATCAGGGGATCTAATTAGTCGGGGGATCAGGGGATCTAATTAGTCGGGGGATCAGGGGATCTAATTAGTCGGGGGATCAGGGGATCTAATTAGTCGGGGGATCAGGGGATCTAATTAGTCGGGGGATCAGGGGATCTAATTAGTCGGGGATCAGGGGATCTAATTAGTCGGGGGATCAGGGGATCTAATTAGTCGGGGGATCAGGGGATCTAATTAGTCGGGGGATCAGGGGATCTAATTAGTCGGGGGATCAGGGGATCTAATTAGTCGGGGGATCAGGGGATCTAATTAGTCGGGGGATCAGGGGATCTAATTAGTCGGGGGATCAGGGGATCTAATTAGTCGGGGGATCAGGGGATCTAATTAGTCGGGGGATCAGGGGATCTAATTAGTCGGGGGATCAGGGGATCTAATTAGTCGGGGGATCAGGGGATCTAATTAGTCGGGGGATCAGGGGATCTAATTAGTCGGGGGATCAGGGGATCTAATTAGTCGGGGGATCAGGGGATCAGGGGATCTAATTAGTCGGGGGATCTAATTAGTCAGGGGATCAGGGGATCTAATTAGTCACAGAGCAGACTCGAGAGGCCAAATGACCTGACTCTGTTCCATTTTCTTGTGATCTTGTATTTTTGCACCTTTAATGCATGATGTTGGTGGATACAAAAACAACTAAATTCTGTGACACACGTTCAGGACAATGTATGTGGTTCTGATAAGGATCACCTTTTCGAAGGCAGGGCAGCGACTTGCGTAGGCAGCACCAGTAAACAACATAACCTTCTCCTGACAGTTGTTCAGGTCTTTTGATTTGGTGACGGTAATTCGGTTGGCTTTCTTGCTTTGCTGAATGATGTAACTGGTCAGACAAATGCCTTCAATTCCAGCCTGCAGAAATTAAACAGAGTTCTTGATGTAGGGGGTAATAGGGGTTGAGTATCGTGGGTTCTGATTTTGGGCGTGCTTTCAGATAGTTGGGGGAAATTCCCACACATCATCTGCATCCCTGAACAACTGCAGAGGACCCGCTGATATCATCCTGTCGGGATGCATCGCTGAGTGGGACGGAGAAACTGGAGAAGATTGTGAACATGGTTCAGGCCATCACACACAATCCGCCCCTCCCTCGACCCCGTGGCCCCTCCCTCGACCCCGTGGCCCCTCCCTCGACCCCGTGGCCCCTCCCTCGACCCCGTGGCCCCTCCCTCGACCCCGTGGCCCCTCCCTCGACCCCGTGGCCCCTCCCTCGACCCCGTGGCCCCTCCCTCGACCCCGTGGCCCCTCCCTCGACCCCGTGGCCCCTCCCTCGACCCCGTGGCCCCTCCCTCGACCCCGTGGCCCCTCCCTCGACCCCGTGGCCCCTCCCTCGACCCCGTGGCCCCTCTCTCGACCCCGTGGCCCCTCCCTCGACCCCGTGGCCCCTCCCTCGACCCCGTGGCCCCTCCCTCGACCCCGTGGCCCCTCCCTCGACCCCGTGGCCCCTCCCTCGACCCCGTGGCCCCCCCTCGACCCCGTGGCCCCTCCCTCGACCCCGTGGCCCCTCCCTCGACCCCGTGGCCCCTCGACCCCGTGGCCCCTCCCTCGACCCCGTGGCCCCTCCCTCGACCCCGTGGCCCCTCCCTCGACCCCGTGGCCCCTCCCTCGACCCCGTCGCCCCTCCCTCGACTCCGTCGCCCCTCCCTCGACTCCGTCGCCCCTCCCTCGACTCCGTCGACTCCATCACCCACCCCTCCCCCCTCCCCTCCATCGACTCCATCCCCCTCCCCTCCATCACATCTGCATTTAGGATGCAGATTTTTTAATAGCAGGGGAATTGAGGGTTATGGGGAATGGAGAATTTAGTGGGGCAGAGTGCATGGTTAGATCAGCCATAACAGTGATGGAGCAGCAGACTTGATGGGCTGAATGGTCTCCCTGTGCTCTTATTTTTTTCTGTTGTGTCAACCCAAGCCCCTTGTAGCAGTGCCAGGACTTGGGGCGAGATTGGGATAATACCTCTTGCAGCTCATAGAAATTCTGCAATTTCTTGATGGTGATCTGGAAGATGTTGAGAATTCCTCGGTGGATGTTCAGAATGTCCTCAGGAAGTTCGGCTGGGGCAAAAATACTTCCCACCTGCCCATTGCTGTACTCGAACTTCACGGGCTGGGTCACTTGTGGAGCCAGTCTCTGTGTCAGCTTGTGGGCCGAGATGAAGGGGTGCGAGGGCCAGACACCATTGTATTCCAGGATCTGAAAGTCGGTGATCTGGAGGGAGAATGAATGAACAACTGTACGCATCAGGGGCTAGGCAAAATGGTGGTTGAGTTTCCCCAAATCACACCCAGAGGCATGCATTAATAACGTGAATTCAAATCCCATCATGGAGACACACAATTAAATAAAGCTGGCCTTGGGAATGGTAACCACTAACCACCTCACCAAGCACTGACAACCACATTGAACTGCTGGAGGAACCCAGCTGGTCTTGCAGTGTCCATAGGAGATAGATTTTGGGCCTGAGCCCTTCTTCAAGGAATAAGCCAGAAGCAGGAAATCTCAGACGGTGCCGGCTGGGGGAGGAATCCAGACCCACAGAAGGTGTTCGTTGGATATGATAAGGGGAGGGGTGAAAGGAGATAGGGGGGAAAAGGGAGAGAGACTGAGCTGAGGGAAGGTGACAGGGGAAGAAGTGGGGGCAGCATTTTCGGTGTTATTTTACTACAATCACAGCATCTGCAGACTTTTGTGCTTCACTCTAACGCCAGTGGTTTTCAACTTTGTTCTTTCCACTCACATCCCACTTTAAGCGTTCCCTAGGTCATCGGTGTTCTGTGATGAGTAAGGGGTTGTTTAAGGTGGGATGTGGGTGGGAAGGGAAGGTTGAGAACCACTGCTCTAGAGCCAATTGTTACTGAAATATTTTGCTTGAGAAAAATGATTATTGGCCCTTACTCATCACAGAGCACCGATGGCACAAGGATTATTTACAGAGGCATGTGAGAGGAAAGAGAAAGGTTGAGGACCACTGCCCTCACCACATTGAGTTATGAGAGTTATTGTCAAACTTTTTCTTTCCACTCACATTCCACCTTAAGTAATCCTTCTGCCATCTGTGCTCAGTGATTAGTGAGGGATTGGTTAAGGTGAGATGTGAGTGGGAAGGGAAGGTTGAGAATCAACGAGTTATGATAACCAGTACCTTGCACACGGAGTTATGGTAAGCAGTGGAAGCACCCCAAGTTACGGTAACCAGTAGCAACATACTGAAGTTTTTGTTCAAACTTTATTTAAAGATAGAAAAAACATAACATGCAGTCCAATCATCATCAAAAATTGATTTTACAAAGATAAAACCCAAACCCACCCTCCCACCCCTTCAGCCAGCTCCCTTAAGGGGAGCCAAAAATATAAATTATATATTAAAAAAGTTATAAATGTTAAGAACAATTAAAAGTATATCTAAATGCATATATTCCAAATACAGAGACCATTTGCTAACAAAAGGAATAATTATCATGTAAATTATAGGTAATTTTTTCCATAACAATACAAGCTTTAATTCATTTTGCCATCGTAGTATATTAATCTCTGTACTGTCTTTCCAAGTACTCACAACACATTTATGTGCTATTGATAACACCAAACAAGCAAAAGCAAGTTGAATTTTATCCAAACCCAATCCCCTCAACAAATTCAAATTACCCAACAAGAAAATCAATGGGTCTAATAGTAATGTAAAGTTATACAGTTTTTCCAAAACTACTTTAATTCCTTGCCAAAATGGTCGAACTTTAACACAAGACCAAACAGCAGGTAAAAAAATTCCAGTACATAAAACCACATCTAAAACAAGAATCCAAATTACTAAACCCATATTTTTTCAGTTTCTCCGGAGTCAAATATAATTGATGTAAAAAATTATAATTAACCATTCCATATCTTACATTAGTCAATTTGATTACATTGTCCTGATACATATCCACCCAATCATCTTCAGGAAAAATAAACACTAAATCACTCTCTCATTTAAGTTTAGATTTTTCCCAATCCAGTTTACCCATATTATCTTGTAACAAATTGTACATAACTGAAATATAACCCTTCTTTGGTACAGAAAAAATCAAAGACTCAAATCTCGATAAAGTAGGTAAATTCATCTCTCTACCATAATTATCCTTTACCAAGGCTCTAAGTTGGTAATACACAAACAAAGAATTTACAGATATATCAAATCTCTCTCAATTGATTAAAAGAAATAAATCGTGCCTCTTCAAAACAATCCTGTATTGTCTTTATACCCTTAAAATCCCAACTCTTTAAATAATTATTAAACATTGAAAAAGATTATTATACAATGGAGTTAAAATTGATAATTTATCTTTTGATCCCAAAACTCTATTTTTTTAAATCCAGATCTTTAACAAATATTTCAATACTGGCATATTATATTCCTGTAACAAATTCAAGTTCCAACGAAATATAAATTCATGTACCTCAACCTCAGAAATACACGCCATTTCCACCTTAGCCCAGCTAAGAGGATGATCTCGATCCATCAACCTGCTAATAAACTTCAACTGGGCCACTTCATAATAATTTTGAAAATGTGGCAACTGAAGTCCACCTAACGCATATTATCACGCAAGTTTTTACAATGCCACTCGAGCTAATTTACCTTTCCATAAAAACTCCCGCACAACCTTATTTAAATCCTGAAAAAAAACCTTTTGAAAGTAAACAAGGTATTGACTGAAATAAATATTGAATTTTGGGGAAAATATTCATTTTAATACAATTGACCCTACCAATCAAAGTTAATGGAAGATTTTTCCACTTAATCAAATCTGCTTTAATCCATTTTAATATAGGCACATACTTTAACTAATACAATGACTGATAATTAATGTCTACAAACACACCTAAATATTTAATTTTATTTCTCCACCTTAATTTTGTAATAATTTTAAATTCTGAATAATTTCCTATTCCAACTGGTAAAATTTCACTTTTATCTCAATTAACTTTATATTCTGACAATTCTCCAAATTTCAACAAACACTCTTGTAACTGCTTCAACGACTGTTCCAGTTCCGTCAAATATATCAGTACATCATCTGTAAATAAATTAATCTTATGTTCTTCATTCATAGCCTTCATCCTTCTAATTTCATCATTTTGGCTAATAGTCTGAGCTTATGGTTCAATAGCCAACACAAATAAGGCTGATGACAATGGCCAGCCCTGCCGAGTTGAACGAGTCAACCTAAATGGTAAAGAAATCTGACCATTTGTCACCACCCTAGCAATCGGGTTCGTATATAAAGTTTTACCCCAACCAATAAAAAAGGACTGAATTTATACTTTTCTAACACCTTAAATAAAAAAAATCCCACTCAACCCTATCAAAAGCCTTTTCTGCATCTAGTGTAACCACCATAGGATGGTTAGGCTGCTTTCAGTATGCATTGACCAAAGTAATTAATCGAAGAATATTATCTGATGCATTTCTATTCTTAATAAAACCTGTTTGATCAGTATGTATCAGCTTAGGTAAGTATGTAGCAAGTCTATTAGCTAATACCTTGGCTATAATTTTATAATCCACATTTAATAAAGAAATAGGTCTATATGAAGACACTTTTAATGGATCTCTATCTTTTTTTGGAATAGAAGTTATTAAAGCACTTGAACAAGATTCTGGCAGCTTCTGTTCTTCAGTAACTTGTTTTAAAACATCTCCAAATGATAAATCGTCATTTAAAAAAGAATTATAAAATTCCACAGGAAATCCATCATCCCCTGGGGATTTTATTCATTCTATCAAAATTTATATACTTCTGAGGGGAAGCAGGATAATGGTTCTAATGGCTAATGGATCCTATTTATCTAAATTAAGGTTACCGATATTAAATGAGAAAGATATTCAGGAATTGGAATCTCCATTTACAGATTTTGAAATCAGGAAATGCAACATACTGAGTTGAGTAAAGATAACCTCCACTACCCTCATCGAGTCATGCTGACCAGTATCATGCAATAACCAGGGTCATGTATCAGAGTACTGATAACGAGCAGCTACATACTGAATAATGATAATCAGTACCTCTCTCACCAAGTTACAATAGGCAGGACCATACACTCTGAGTTACAGTAACTAGTTCAGTAAGACTGCTGAACCACTGCTCATACAAACCCTCCATGACTCCATAATTTATGTAACAAATAACATTTATTTTAATATTTGTGGACAATTACTTTGCCAATGTATTGATTTTCTGTACATGTGTTACGTCTGGCTGTGTGTCTGCATGTTTTGCCCTGAGGACCGGAGAACGTTGTTTCGTCTGTTGCACTTGTACAATCAGTGACAGTAAACTTGAACTTCAACAAAATACACCAAGTGATTCTATATTTAAGTTTTTAAATGTACACATACAGCACGGTAACAGGCCATTTCGGCCCATGAGTCCGTGCCATCCAATTACACCCAATTGACCTACATGCTGGTAGGTTACAAATGGTGGGAGGAAACCAGAGCCCCCAGGGGAAACCCAAGCAGACAGGGGAGAACGTGCAAACTGCTTACAGACAGCGCGGGATTCGAAGCCAGGTCCGGATTGCTGGCGCTGTAACAGCATGGCACTAACCACTATGCCCACTGTGCCACCCATTTAACACTACCACCCACATCAAGTTATGGTAACCAGTACAATGAACACTATCGAGAACATCCACAGGGAACACTGCTGTCGGAGAGCAGCAGCAATCATCGAGGATCCACACCACACAGCCCACACTCTGTTCTCGCTGCTGCCATCAGGAAAGAGGTGTAGGTGCCACAAGACTCGCCCCATCAGGTTCAGGAACAGCAGCTACCCCTCCACCACCAGAAATTGTATGGGATAGACAATAATCCAGACCATTGCCTTGTATTGAGAGTTAACAATGAAAACATTTGTCGTCTCAGGTTTAACCAATTGCATGCACCAGTTCTCAAGCAATGGTTCCAGAGTGGTCGCATCCCACAAGAGGTTTTGAAAGATCAAGGAGGCTGAAACCTGTGGCACTGAAGAGGAGGTGAACCCTGAACAGATCAGTCATGATCATATTGAATAGTGGGGCAGGCTTGAAGGGCTGAGTGGCCTTTTCAAGTTTTATACATACAGGACGGAAACAGGTCCTTCTGGCCCATGAGTCCGTACCACCCAATTTACACCCAAATGACCTACAACCCCCAATACGTTTTGAAGGGTGGGAGGAAATTGGTGCCCCCACTCAAACACAGGGAGTACGTACAAACTCCTCAGAGACAGCACTAGATTCGAACCATGGTCCTGTTCACTAGCGCAATTATAGTGAAGGTGGTGCCAACCTTCCAGAGCTTTTGTTTCCTCCTGCATTCTTAAGGAATGAATATGGAGCTATGGTAACCATCTATTTCCTTCTGACCCGAAACACAAACTGTAATGGGATATAATCATGGATCACTCAGTCTTGGTGTTACCGAGCCTGCAATTCAGAAACAGACCCAACCACCCTTGATTTTGCCCTAACAGCTCACTTGCTGAAAGAGTAAAGTGCACTGAGTCATGGGTGAGCGGGAAGGGCAGGGGCCACACACAAAGAAAGGTTTAGCAGAGTGATATGTTATATTTTATATTGTATATAGATATGTTTTTGGGAGATAAATTGTGGCAGGTTTTGTTTTTTTTAAGTATCGGTCACATACAAACACTTCAAAACAAATCTCATTTAAAATCCCAGAGCTCTGCTCAAGCCAGACAGTCCAGGTGCCTTTACAAAAATTTTGAAGAGTGCCTATAAGGACGTCACAAGTAGGTATTAATTGGACATGCTGTGGAGTAATGGATTATTGTGTTGGAAAGCAACGGAAGATTGGGTCTGGTGCCGCAGTCTGAATGCAGTTGGCTGTTCTAATAGGATCTTGTGAGAGCGAGAGAGCGAGAGAGCGAGAGAGCGAGAGAGCGAGAGAGCGAGAGAGCGAGAGAGCGAGAGAGCGAGAGAGCGAGAGAGCGAGAGAGCGAGAGAGCGAGAGAGCGAGAGAATTCATTTCTACAGTTCAACAGCTGGGACTGGAACATGACAAGCTGGCAAGCTTGTGGAAAACCCCCATTTTGAAGATGGGTTGCAAGTTCTCAGATCAGCCTGGTAAAAGCCCTTGTGATCCATACAAGAGGAGATGGCAGGCTGCATAATGTTTCACTTGAACTAAGAGAAATAAAAAGGAACTCTATGGGGACCTGAAAGAAAGAGGATATCATCTGGAAAAACCTGATGGGGCAGGTTTCTTCTGCAAGTCACCGAAGTGGTTGAATGAAGGAATCAGTTGTGGGTGTCCAACGAGCAACAAATCTCTCTCTGAAAACTGACAAGAACCTTCCTGAGCGGTACCTATTTAATTTTCAAGCACCAAAGTTTGGTGAACTTCATAAATGTTAAATTCTGTGCCCAGTGTAAGAATTGCCTGATACCAGTGAACTTGGAGGAGTGAGAAGTGAGATTAGACTGTGGATCAAAGAACTTTTCTGAACTTACACACACATTACATACACATGCACTTAGAATTAGAAAGGGGCTAAGTTAGGTTAAGTAAGTCAATAGAGATAAGTTAAAGTCTGATTCTGTTTTCATGTTTAAAGAAAATTAAAAGCAACTTTTGTTCAATTAACCATTTGCCATGGCGAATTTCTATTGTTGCTGGGTTTTAGGGTCCTCTGGGCCTGTAACAGCAAATCAAGTACCTTTCACAACCTTACCGTATCCAACCGGGTTACAGCCAATGAGAGACGTTTCAAGTACAGTAATGTAGTCAACACAGGAGTCCATTTGTATACAGAAAGCTCCCAAGAGCAGACAGTGTGCTTTAGTGGAGATATTTGTGCAATCCGTTGGACTTAGGCAAACATCCCTGCATTGCTTAGAACCCAGGTCGCCAGTCTGTTTGCCAGTGGAATTATTGGGCAATCCTCCAGCTAAGCTAGTTATTGTGTCTCCAAAATATTATTTCTAATGGGGACCTCATACAAGTATTTCAAATCTTGAAAGGCCTGGACAGAATAGATGTGGCAAAGTTGTTTCCCATGGAAATTATATGAAGGTTGGAGAAATTCTGGTTGTCATAGATTACAAGAGGATATAGACAGGATGCAGAGTTGGGCAGAAAATTAACAGATGGAGTTCAATCCAGATAAGTGTGAGGTGATGCATTGTGGAAGGACAAACCAGAAGGCTGTTAATGTTCGGTTACTTAAGAGTGTGGATGAACAGAGGGACCTTGGGGTCCAAATCCATACATCCCTCAAGGTCACCACACAGGTTGATAGGATAGTTAAGAAGGTCTATGGGATACTAGGTTTCATTAATTGGGGGATTGAGTTCAGGAGTAGAGAGGTCATGTTGCAACTTTACAAATCACTGGTGGGACCACACTTAGAGTATTGTGTTCATTTCTGGTCACCTCATTACAGGAAGGATGTGGAAGCTGTGGAGAGGGTGCAGAGGAAATTTACCAGGATATTGCCTGGATTGGGAAATAAGTCTTAGGAGGCAAGGTTAGCAGAGCTTCGACTTTCCTCTTTGGAGCATATAAGGATGAGTGGAGGCTTTATATAAGAAGTCCACAAGATTAAGAGAGGCATAAATAGGGTGGGCAGCCAGTATCTTTTTTTTCCAGGGCAGGATCAGCAAACACCAGAGGACGTGTGTACAAAGTGAAGGGAGGGAAATTTAGGGGAGACATCAGGGATGATTTTTTTTTAAACAGAGAGTTGTGGGGTCCTAGAATGCCTCACCAGGAATGGTGGTGGATGCTGGGACATAAGAGACAGACAGTGGATGAAAGAAAAATAGAGGGCTACAGGATAGGAAGGGGATTTGGGGGTAGGAATGCATAGATCGGCACAACATCGATGGCCAGCAGCCCTATACTGTGATGTGATGGTCGGAGAGTCTAGGACAAGAGAGCACAACTTTAGTATTGAAGGGACCAGTTAAAACAGAGATGCAGAGGAATTTCTTCAGTCAGAGGGAGATGAACCTCTGGAATTCACTACCATGGGTGGCTGTGGAGGCCAGGTTTTTGGGAATATTTAACAGGTTTCACAATAGTCAGAGGATCAAAGATTATGGGGAGAGGGCAGGAGAGTGGGAAAATGGGTCAGCTCTTCAGATTCAATGGGGTGAATGGCCTACCTCTGCTCCTATATCTTCTGGTTAACTACATCAGTCCTTTGCTGTTCTTGGATACGAATATATCACCAGTTCTATCTGTTGATGTTGTCCATGCAGAGTAGTTGTGGACAGATTCTGACTTTTAGAAACTTACCGTCAAGCAACATGAAACAGACCCTCTGTTTCAATCTGTCCGTGTACAAACAGCCAACCATGATAACACTTTTCCAGTACTTCATCCAGAATCTTTTATATCTGAAGTGCTCTTCTCAAATATTATGAGAACCTTTGCCTTCACCACCCCCTCAGACAGAGCGTGGCAGATTCCTTAAATGGACATGCCATTGGTAAAAGATGATGACCCTAGACTGTCTGACTGTACTTTTCCTCCACTGTTCCTCCAAAATCACAACCTGCACTCTGTGATATCACACCCTGCACCCTGTGACTCACTGTGACACCCACCCCCGACTCTGGGACTCACTGTGACACCCCGCCCCCCCCCCCCCACTCTGTGTCCCACTGTGACACCCCACCCCACACTCTTATAGTAACTTGTCACCATGTATTTAGATCATCCACGCCATAACACCGCACCCTGCACCCTGTCACGCCATAACACTGTGCCACGCACCATCATGCTGTAAAACTGCGCCCCGCCACGCTGTAACACCGCACGCCGTAACACCGCACCCCACACCGTCACGCCGTAACACCACGCACCGCACCCTGTTACACCATAAAACCATCTCCGCACTCCGTCACACCATAAAACCACGCCCCGCATGCTCATTGTAACTTGTCACCATGTATTTAGATCATCGTATCAGTACACTCTGACTCCTTAATGTACTCCACTAGTTAAGTATGAGTTAATTACCCAGAGAGCACACAACACAGAGTTTTCACCATTTGCTACAGGATCATAAACAATTCATAATTTTGAACACCAGCCCTCGGTTTCCTCCATTCCAAAGATAAAGAAGCCCAGCATGTCCTTCAGTACCTTTAGCAAGTAGCTGGCATGTCCCTCAGGAACAATAGACAGTCCACAGTTGATTTTCACACCAGCTCGGCTCAGACCACTTTGTGGAAGTCCAGTTAGAATGACACCTTCATACTTGTAAACGTGTGTCAGACCCTCTCTGAAATTGGGTTCTACGGGCAAGACAAGATCACTGTTAGACCCCTGATCCAAAACATAATGATCAGCTTGAAAATTTCTGACCTGCTCAGAAAAGAGTCACTCACCATATTTCAGCTTTTGGCTCCCTGGAATGGAAAATTAAACAGATGAAGTATAATCTGCAGAAACATTCAAAAATCTCTTTTCCAAAAAGGCAAAGGTTTAACTCACCTGCTACGGAAACAATCAAGATGAAAGTGAGGGCCCTCATGTTGACCACAATGTGACTTGCTGTTCCGTAAGCTATTATATGACAGTTAGATCAGCTACCATGTGACATTGTTTGATCATCGATTGCAGGAAAGGGGGCAGAGTCTACACCCTGTCCGCATTAATGACACTGAACTCGAAAGAGGAGATAGATTCTAGGTCTTAATATCTCCATCGACCTGACCCGGGACAAGCATGACATGACGGTCAAGGCGGCACCAAAACCTCTACTTTCTCAGAAGCCTCAGGAAGTTTGGCAGTTCCCCCACCCCGGTCCCTCCACAACCTCCACAGGGGCACCAGTGAGAGCAGGCGTGCAGGTACATCACAGCGCAGGGCAGGAGCTGCTCTGCTCAAGATCAGAAGGACGAGCAGCTCAGAGCATCACACAAACCTCCCTCCCTTCCACACTCCCATCCACATCTCCCGCTGCCTGGGAAAGGCAGCCGACCATTTTTTAAAAACCCAGATACAATCACCACCCCCCCTCCTGTTGGCAAGGAGGCTCGAAAATGTGCAAACAGGCTTAAAGAAAATGTCTTCCCTGTAGCCATTAGGCTCCTGAATTAACCCTATAACAATGCTCTGAGACTGCCCTAGCTTGATGCTAATTAGCCTTCCTTTTCATTGGAATCCCATATTGTGTGATGGATTGTGGTGATACGACTGCAGGGGGCAATCTCTGTACCTGCAGGAAGACCACCTAAAGGGCTGACTCCCCCTGGCTGGCTGGCTGTCAATCAGCCGACCCAAATGTAGACCTGAGCCGGCCCCTCCTGAGCCAGTCACATGGGGAGCCACCAAAGCTGGTTTCCTTCCTCTACCAGTCAGGCTCTCGAAACTTACCACACTGATCACAGACTGCTCCAACACCACAAGAATATGCAACACCGCTAATTGTTTCCTTGCATCATGGTCAACCCATCTTTTCTACTCTCTTTTTTTAATATGTACCATTACAGCTGCTCTCTTACAAATTTCCTGTTCAGCTGCAGCAAGAATTTTGGTGCATGTCAAAGTAAATGGCCATTAACCTGTTATGTGAAAAGTTGCTTTACACTTGTATATTGGAGATAACCTGTCAGCCTGCTTCTTGCTGCACTCGGTATTTTGTAACAAATAAACAAACTCGCTTGATCTACTTTGGAGCGATTTTGAAGTCAGATTCCGTATGCCTTTGAATAGCTTGGGTTAGATGGTCACAGGCTTCACTGATTAAACTCCAGGTGTCACAATGACATGTCCAGAGTGAAAGCCAAATTTGACCAAATGTGAACAGACTGGAAATGTGCTAGTAGAGGTTCGCAAAGGTCAAGTTAGAGCTAACTAATAGAGTGGAGGGCCTCACTTGCATGACGTCACAGGAGCACGTCGTTTATATTGATTTCACTAAACATTGGTGGTTGAGTGGGGAAACTGTCTATTTTACTGAGCCAAATAACACCCCAATAAAGGTGGAGTCAGGACAGGAGTATTTGTTCTCAATCAATATTTGTTGTTCCAACTACAAACCGATCAATAGGATCCTTTCAGACTGTGGTGTGCTCTCATACAGAAAGCAGACACAAAACTTAAAGACTGATCAATAGGCTTTATCCACTTAAAGTCCCTGCTGCAGTGAGCTGTGGTTAGCTGTGCTGGCTCCATGTGACTGACCTCGAGGGGCTGGATGTGACTTATATCCCAGTGGATGATTGGCAGCCGACCAGGTGGGGCTTGGTCCATTCAGGTCGGCTGATTGACAGCCGGCCAGGTGTTGCCTTGTCCTCTCGTGCTCTTCCTGCAGGTACACAGGTTGCCACCTGCAGTCGTCTAGTGGTGTAGCACCACACTGACCCAAAACGTTGACTGACCATTTCAACTCATGGTTGGCCTGCTGAATTCCTCCAGCTGCTCTTTCTGTTGTCTCTGTCTCTCCATAAATCAACAGGATGTTCAAGTTCATTGAGAATCCGATTGTACAAATACAACCTGAAGAACCAGGGCTCTCCGGTCCTGGGTGCAACACATTGCAAGCACACATACAGACAAAAGATACATGTGCACAGTGTATATGTATATAAATATTATTGTAAAATAGTTGAGTCACGGGTGCAGGATGTCTCAGATTGGGTGCAGAGTATTCTGAGGGGAGAGGGCGAGCAACCAGAAGTCTTGGTACATGTTGGTACCATTGACAGAAGAAGAGGAGGTCCCGAAGGAAGATTACAAGATGCTTGGAAGAAAATTGCAGGGTGGTGATCTCAGGATTGCTGTCTGTGCCACGTGTCAATGAAGCAAGAACAGCAGAATAAAGCAGATGAATGCATGGGGACAGGGTTTCAAATTCTTGGATCGTTGGGATCTATTTTGGGGGAGATATGACCTATACAAAAAGGATGGATACACCTGAACTCCAAGCGTTCCAGTATCCTGGCGCAGATGTTTAATATAGCTATTGGGGTTGGGAAGGGGGATGGTTTAAACTAAGTTGGCAGGGGGAAGGGATCCAGGGTGTTAGGGTTGAGAAAGAGGAAATTAGAAAAAGGTCAAAAATAATAAGCAGTACAAAGAACAGGCAGGTGAAAAGACGGGAATAACGCAGCAAAAATCGGTAACAGATACTGATCTAAGGATCTTGTCTTTAAATGCACGGAGCATTAGGAATAAAGAATATGATTTTGTTGTACAGCCACAGATTAAAAGATACGACATTGTGGGAATCACCGAGACATGGCTTAATAATAGATGTGATTTGGAGCTGAATGCCCAAAGGTACACAGTGTACCTTTCCAAAAATGGAAATTATGAAGAGAAAAATGGCACAAATGTGGCCAACAAGAGATAGGCAGGTGGGTAGAATGGGTGACATGGCCCTGATGGGAAGCAATGATATTAAATCACTAGAAAGAATTAACATAGGGTCAGAAGGGATAGAATCCTTGTGGGTTGAGTTAAGAAATGCCAAGGGTAAAAGGACTCTATTGGCAGGTCTCCAAACAGCAACTGGGAAGTGGACTACGAGTTACAGCTGGAAATAGATAAAGCATGTTGGAAGGAAAATGTCAAAATAATTCTGGGGGATTTTAACATGAAAGGGGATTGAGAAAGACAGGAAGGTTCTGGATCTCAGGAGAGAGAGTTCGTAGAATGCCTACAGGATGGCTTTTTGGAACAGCTTGTCGATAAGCCCACCAGGGGATTGGCAGTTTTGGATTGGGTGATGTGTAATGAACCTGAGGTAATTATGGAATTAAAGTTGATGGAACCCTTGGGGAGTAGTGATCATAACATGATAGAGTTCAGTTCAAATTTGAAAAGGAAAAGCCGATATCAGGTGTGTCAATATTTCAGTGGAACAAAGGAAATTACAGTGGGACGAGAGAAGATCTGGCCCAAGTTGACTGGAAAAGTCAGTGAGATGGAGGGATGGCAGAGCAGAGATGAATGATATTTCTACAAGAAATAAAGAAAGTGCAGGATAGATATATTCCAAGAAAAATGGAAATTATGAAGAGAAAAATGGCACAAATGTGGCCAACAAGAGAAGTTCTGGCTAAAATAAAACCAAAAGGGAGGACAGACAAGGAAGTAAAAATTAGTGGGAAAACAGGACTGGGAAACTTAAAAACTTACAGAAAGAGACAAAGAAAGTCATTAGAAAAGAAAAGATGAATTATGAAAGGAAGTTGGCAAATAATATACGAAAGGATGCAAAGAGTTTTTACAAATATATGAAGAGTAAATAGGTAGATCTAGGACTGATTGAAAATGATACTGGAGAAATGATAATGGGTAACAAAGAGAAAGCGAGGAACTAAATGAGTATTTTGCCATCAGTCTTCTCTGAGGAAGACAATAGCAACGTACTTGATAGTCAGAGGTCTCAGGGAATAGTGGCTTGTGGTCCGTGAACACTCGGCCTTCGAGGATGTACCAGAAATGGCATTTCGCCAAGTACATTGGCAGCAGTTCGCAATCAAAAACATTGTACATCAGCTCAGATGGTCGGAGGAGTTTGCTGAAGAAAGTGAGTGGCCACCACTGGTGATCCACCCACTGTTGCAGCACTGCGGCCACTGTCTGGTCTGAGGCATCTGTCATTAATGACAGGGGTAAGTCTGGATCCAGGTGTGCCAGGAACGTGGCTTTGGAAAATGCTGTTTTGGTTTCCTTCGAATGCCTGGAGTGAATCCACAGACCAGCTGGGCTCCTTGTTACCTGCCTTAACGAGGTCGAAGAGAGGCTGCACGGTGGCTGCTGCTCCTGGGAGGAAGCGATGAGAGAAATTCAACATCCCAAGGAATTCCTTCAGGCTTTTGAGCCTGGGAAAGTTCCGAATGGCCTCGACCTTGTAAGGCAAAGGTGTTGCTCCTTCGCTAGAGATGCGGTGCCCAAGGAAGTTGATGGTGGACAAACCAAATTGGTACTTCGACGGTTTAATGGTTAGCCTGAAAGTCTGCAGCTGGACAAACAGGCATTTTAAATGTTCTTTATGGGTCCTGGTGGCTGGGCTGGCAATGAGGATGTCATCCAGATACACAGAAATCTCCTCCAGGTCTCTTGCCACTATGTCCATGAAGTGCTGGAATGTTTGGGCCGCGTTTTTCAGCCCAAATGGCATTCTCAGGAATATTATCAGGCCAAACGGGGTGATTATGGCCGTCTTCTGGACATCATCCTGATGCACTGGGATCTGGTGGTAGCCCTTCACCAGATAGACTTTGGAAAAAATCTGGGCGCCTTGGAGTCAACCGCCAAAATCCCGTAGGTGCGGGATAGGGTGTCTGTCCGGTACCGTTGCATAATTGAGCATGCGGTAGTCTCTACAGCCTCTGAAGAACCAGAGTTCTTTGGTACCATGAGCAGTGGTGAAGCCCACAGTCTGTTGGAATGGAAGACAATCCCCAATTCCTTCATTGTGGCAAACTCAGCCTTGGTTTGAAGGAGCTCATCTTGGGGCAGTCGCCGTACCCACGTGTACATGGGTGGTCCGGTGGTCTCAATGTGGTGTTGCACACTATGCGCTGATTCCACATCATGGAAGTTGGGGGCCAGTTGAGCAGGGAAGTCGGCGAGCAGTGCAGTGTACTCACTTTGTTCGAGAGCATGGACTTCCAAAGGACGGAAAGTGCGTTGGCACAGTGTGAGCAGGGGAAAACCTGGAAGGTGGTGGCATTAACCAGCCGGCATTGGTTGAGTTCAACTAGGAGTTCATTTGCCTGGAGGAAATCCACTCCTCGGAGAGCCTGGACTACTGAGGTGATAGGACAGTCCCACCTGAAATGGCATTCCCAGTTTAAATGGTCACACAATGTGTCCCATAGGTGGGGATGGTTGAACCGTTGGCAGCCTGTAGGGGTAGGCCTCTGGCATTGTTCTTCCACTCAAAGAATGTGGGCAGAACTAGGCTGATTTCTAAGCCAGTGTCTGTCAGGAATTCCCTCTAGGCTTTCCAGTCACAAAGGTAAAGCAGGCCTTTTCTGGTGCCAACCACCGAGGCCACTAATGGTGGCCAGCTTGCTCGTTTCCTTGCATCAGACTGGGTTTGTTGCCAGAAAAGGGTCAGGGCGGTATGCACTACCCGGTATTGCGGCCCCACCAATGGTGGTAGTAGCAGTTCCCTGCTGTTTTGTCGCTGCGATTGCCGTGATGTGGCTGGATTGCTGAGGTTCGGCAAAGTCCATGTTGGAGATGGCGGTGGCCACGTGGACTGGCACCTTGAAAAGGAACAGGGCCTCAAACAAGAAGCACTTTTTCTGTAGCAGCTTCCCGAGGATATATGGCTCTTGCTCACAGATGAGGACTTCAGTGACGCTCAGATGGTCGCTGTCCGGGCGGACATGCTCTGGAGGTCAAAGAAGGACACAAGTGCCGTCATAGAACACATCAGCAAGCCCCACGAACAACCCCAAGCCAGCAGAGAGGCAAGTGAATACCTCAGGACTGCTACGCTACTACCACCAGCGATGGGACGCAGAGGCCTGTCAATGCCTTCCACCCTGTGGGTTTTTGGGAAAGGCCCTGGCCAACAAGAGTTCCATTTATAGATAAAATCTTGTAAGTTTATTTTTCTTAGTTTACTAATTTTAACTCAAGCAGGAATTTTATCTAAACAGTACACTAATAAATCTCAATTGAGCAGCTTGATAATAATTCATAAAATGGGGAAGTTATAAGCTCCCCAGTTCAAACTTCAAATTCAATTTTTCCAAATAAACACTTGCCATTTTTCCTTTTCGTAAACACTTCCTAACACTTCCATTTAAATCCATAAAAAATTTTTAAGATAGGGATCGACTGAAAAAGATTTTGAACTCTTGGAAAAATATTCATCTTAACACAATTTACCCTACCTCCTTGAGTAATTGGTAGGGTAATCCACTTGTTCAAATCTTCAACAATTTTATTAAGGTAAATAATTTAATTTTTTTAAGTCATTATCAACCCAGATACCTAAATATTGAATACCACCATTTGGTCACCTAAATTTAGTAACTATTCTACAATTAGTATAATCACCCCTAACTAAAGGTATTATTTCCCTTTTCTCCCAATTAATATTATATCCATAAATTTCCCCATATTCTTCCAATCTTACATGTAATTGAGACAAAGAATGAATAAGGATCAGTCAAATAAACCAAAACATCATCAGCAAATAAATTAATTTTATATTCCTCTTGATTAACCTTTATAGGTTTAATCTTAGAATCTTGTCTTACAAGCTCCACTAATAAACAAGGCTGGTGATAAAGGACAACCTTGATGACTTGATCTAGTTAGTAGAAAAGAAGTAGAAAATTGTGCATTAGTTATCACTCTTGCACAAGGATTTTTATATAAGGCCAATTTGTAAATGTCAACCCAAAGCCAAACTTTTCTAATACTTTCTTTCTTTGGCTTGGCTTCGCAGACGAAGATTTATGGAGGGGGTAAATGTCCACGTCAGCTGCAGGCTTGTTTATGGCTGACAAGTCCGATGCGGGACAGGCAGACACGGTTGCAGGGGAAAATTGGTGGGTTGGGGTTGGGTGTTTCCTCCTTTGTCTTTTGTCAGTGAGGTGGGCTCTGCGGTCTTCTTCAAAGGAGGTTGCTGCCCGCCGAACTGTGAGGCGCCAAGATGCACGGTTGGAGGCGATATCAGCCCATTGGCGGTGGTCAATGGGGCAGGCACCAAGAGATTTCTTTAGGCAGTCCTTGTACCTCTTCTTTGGTGCACCTTTGTCACGGTGGCCAGTGGAGAGCCCGTCATAGAACACGATCTTGGGAAGGCGATGGTCCTCCATTCTGGAGACGTGATCTACCCAGCGCAGTTGGATCTTCAACGGCGTGGATTCGATGCTGTCGGCCTCTGCCATCTCGAGTACTTTGACGTTAGGGATGAAGGCGCTCCAATGAATGTTGAGGATGGAGTGGAGACAACGCTGCTGAAAGCGTTCTAGGAGCCATAGATGATGCCGGTAGAGGACCCATGATTCGGAGCCGAACAGGAGTGTGGGTATGACAACGGCTCTGTATACACTAATCTTTGTGAGGTTTTTCAGTTGGTTCTTTTTCCAGACTCTTTTGTGTAGTCTTCCAAAGGCGCGATTTGCCTTGGCGAGTCTGTTGTCTATCTCGTTGTCGATCCTTGCATCCGATGAAATGGTGCAGCCGAGATAGGTAAACTGGTTGACCGTTTTGAGTTTTGTGTGCCCGATGGAGATGTGGGAGGGGCTGGTAGTCATGGTGGGGTGCTGACTGATGAAGGACCTCAGTTTTCTTCAGGCTGACTTCCAGGCCAAACATTTTGGCAGTTTCTGCAAAACAGGACGTCAAGCGCTGAAGAGCTGGCTCTGAATGGGCAACTAAAGCGGCATCGTCTGCAAAGAGTAGTTCACGAACAAGTTGCTCTTGTGTCTTGGTGTGAGCTTGCAGGCGCCTCAGGTTGAAGAGACTGCCATCCGAGCGGTACCGGATGTAAACAGCGTCTTCATTGTTGAGGTCTTTCATGGCTTGGTTCAGCATCATGCTGAAGAAGATTGAAAAGAGGGTTGGTGCGAGAAAGCAGCCTTGCTTCACACCATTGTTAATGGAGAAGGGTTCAGAGAGCTCATTGCTGTATCTGACCCCACCTTGTTGGTTTTCGTGCAGTTGGATAACCATGTTGAGGAACTTTGGGGGGCTACCGAGGCACTCTAGTATTTGCCAAAGCCCTTTCCTGCTCACGGTGTCGAAGGCTTTGGTGAGGTCAACAAAGGTGATGTAGAGTCCTTTATTTTGTTCTCTGCACTTTTCTTGGAGCTTTCTGAGGGCAAAGACCAGGTCAGTAGTTCCTCTGTTTGCGCGAAAGCCGCACTGTGATTCTGGGAGAACATTCTTGGCGACACTAGGTATTATTCTATTTAGGAGAATCCTAGCGAAGATTTTGCCTGCAATGGAGAAAATAAATCCCATTCTAATCTATCAAAAGCCTTCTCTGCATCCAAAGTTACTGCTACACTTAAATCACATTTTTTGAACTAAATAAATTAAGCTAATCAACCTTGCAACATTATCAGCAAATTGCCACTTTTTGACAAATCTGTTTTGGTCTATATGGATAAAATTTGTTAAATATTTAGCTAATCTATTTGATAAAAAATTTTCAATGATTTTCTTTAACCGAATTCAATATTGATATCAGTCAAATAAGATGTCAGATTTAACAGATCCTTATCTTTCTTTGGTATAACTAATTATTGCAGTTGAATAAGACTCCAGTAAGGAATGAGATTCTGCTGCTTGCTTTAACATCTCCATAAAAGGAAGTATTAAGAGATACTTAAACTTTTAAAAATAACTCAGGCAGAATACCATCCTCCCCTAGAGACTTACCATTTTGCAATGAACTAAGTGCTTCACTGATTTCTCTTGCTGTAAAAGGAGCATCTAAATCTCTTTGATCTCGATATTTCAAACTAGGTAAATTTATCTGAATTTTTTTTAAATCTTAATTTTAACTTCATCTTTACTAGACAGTTTTATAAAAATTAGAATAAAAATCTTTAAATTAATCATTAATTTCTTGGGGTTTATAAGTAATCACTTTTGAGCTTTTTCTAATAGCATTATTCTAGAAGTTTGTTCTGTTTCTAACTGAAACAAGAACCTTGTGGGCCCTTTCTCCCAATTCATAATACCTCTGCTTAGTTCTCTCAATTTATTTTTCCATTCTATAAGTCTGGATCTTATTATAATTGTTTTTTTTTCTTTACTAATTTCTTTCTTTTCTCATCTGAAACCTTTCTTTGTAAATCCTTCTCCAAGTCCTCTATTTCCATTTCTAATTGATCAACCTCTTTCATAACTTTCTTAATTTTTGCTGTAAAACTTATCTGACCTCTCAAGTATGCCTTCAATGTGTCTCAAATAGTAAATTTATTAACTACTGAATTAGAATTTATTTCTAAAAATTATTGAATTTGTTTTCTTATAAAATACCAAAAATCCCCTCACTTCAACAATGTAGAATTAAGTTTCCACCTGTAAACCGAGTACTCCTTCTCAGGAGCCCACCATCATTACAAGCGGTGAGTGATCAGATAAAATCCGAGCCTGATAATCCACTTTCCTAACTCTTCCCTGCAATTGCACCAATATATAAAATAAGTCTATCCTAGATTAAGAATCGTACTAATGTGTACAACAAGTATAACCTTTACCAAATATCTATTAAGTTCAATTTTTTCATTACACTCAGGGTTACCTTTGTTGCTTTAGCTCAAACAACTGATCATGTCACTTTGTCCAAAACCAGATCAAGACAACAGTTAAAATCCTCTCCTATCAATATTTTACCATGCTAAAAACATAGATTCCCGAATAAATCCATCATCTACGTTTGGTGCATAAATACTCATAAGTGTCCACATTTCAGAATAAATTTGACAATGAACCAGGACAAATCTCCCCACAGAATTGGTAACCATCCTCTGAATTTTCAAGGGTAACGTTTTCTTGAAGAAAATTGCCACTCCTCTTGCTTTAGAATTAAATGTTGAAGCTACCACTTGTCTCCCTACTCAATCTCTTTTTTTTTAAATTTTGATGTTCCTTCTCTGTAAAATAAGTCTCCTGTAGAAAAGCGATATCAGCCGATTTATATTAAGACTTACAAAACTTAGTACCCAACTATTAGCCATTTTTACTTCCCCGAAAGCTCAAGACTCCCCTTTGCCTCTCCTCTTGGGCCTCCCACATCTTAAAACTTAGCCACACTTGACATCTCCATCCAAAGGAAGTAAAGAAAAAAAAAATCAAAACTTAAACCACCCTCCAAAACAAAAGTACTGTTAAAAAAATAGACACATACTACCTCCCTCAATTGTGCGGGAAGTGGCTCTCGCCACTAAGTGGCGCATAATAGCTTGGGAAGGAGAAGGAAAAAACCCTTCCACGACCACCCCCCCCCCCCCGCAAAGAGAACAATAATTGTATATATTTTAAAAAACAATTCATTTTTAGGTGTAGGCAGTCGCTTCAAGGACTCTGTTAATTTGTTCTTCATCAAGTTTTTCCATTTTTTGTTGTGTCAACTCTCTGCGGCTTGTATCTTCTCAGGTTGTTGACTATCTGTAGTTTGCACATCAATTTGTTGAACCTTTTTATGACTTGGATCAGAGTTAACAAATTCCAAAGCTTCCATTTCATTGACAAAAAATCTTGCTCATCTCCCAAAAACATCTCAAGTGCAACAGGATGATGAAAACGCATCCTTTCTCCCACAAAATTGATTTAGCTGGGTTAAAATCCTTCCTTCTTTTCACAAATGCTGTACTTAGATTTGCATAGAATACTTTCTTATCAGCCACTCTCAATGAGCTTTGATATTGGTGAGCCTTCTGGACTGCTGCTCTCAATATTCTCTCTTTATCTTGATAATGCAAACATCTAATCAGAACAGTGTGTGGTGTCTGTCCAGATGATGGTTTCTTTCTATTAGAAAATGATCAGATCCCAGAACTGGGATCCATTTATGAAAAAAATTGGACAGGATTGGGACCTTCAAAATCTTTCATCAGCCCAACCATCTTCACTTTTGTCTTGGCTATGATTTTCTAATATATCAATTTTTTGTAAAGGTTTTTCCTTCTCGAGATTCCATGCCATAACTGAATCTTCCAATTTATTAACCACATTCTTCCACATCGTGGTATTCTTGCAAATTTTCAACTTTCTCAACTTGTTTTAACTTTGTCAATCACTTTAACGTATCATGTCACCTTTAACATATTCAAATTGCGCCCTACAGACACGAACTGCACATCCATCTTCTCACTCATCGCCTACAATTGATTCATCAATTGCCTGCCCATACCCTGTCCCCTTGCTTCAGGTGCAATTTTCATTTCTTATAGGAGCTGAGTCTCTTGATCCCCATTTTCCTCCTCCTCCTCTTTATCCTGCCTTTCTATATCACTTAAGATTGAAAAAGGAGCTTCTGATTCTGCCTCCTACTCTAAAGGAGGCAGATATTGCGAAGAAGTGTGCTGCTGACAGCAGCTTTACCAGACTCCCATAATATTGCCATTTGATCCGTTCCCCCACTTGTTCTTAGTCGTTGTAGCTCGATGATCTTCTTCTGGACTCCAGTGCCATCCTCTTCGTCTCCCCGGTGAAGAGGCGCTGGTGTCATCTGAACGCGAGCTGCTGCAGCTCGTCATCCGAGGAACTTCAACCTGAGTTTCCAACATCAAGGTAGGCTCAACTTTCTCCACTTTTTCAACTTCTTTCATAACTATTTTTCTAGTTGTCCGTGTCTTCCCTTTCCTTGAAGCCATACTAAAAACTCTGCAGGCAAGTTCCAAGCATTGTATTAATGATTTAAAATTTAGAAAAAACATTTTTAAAAGTCAGTTATTAATTTATTCTCCCAGGGGAGGCATATTCCCATGTCCTTTAATCACCCCAACACACCACCACTCCCCCCACTGATGACAATAAAGGAAGTCCCTTCAGAAACGGCGTGGTACCACTTCCCTCCTCTGATGCAGCCTTGACACCGACCCTTATATTTTAGTCAAGTAGTCAAGACTCCCTGGTCATCATGTAATAGATAGAGCATGTAATATTACACAAAATTTCATTCTGCCTGACTTAAGTGTCACCCAGCACTTGACTAAAATACAAGAGTCAACATTGAGGCTGCATCAGAGAAAGGATGTCCCACCACGCCGTCTCTGAAGGGACTGCCTTTTCTTTATAGGGCACCGCAGTTGGTGTAGCGGTTAGCCCAACATCTTCACAACGCCAGTGATCGAGACCAGGGGTTCTAATCACATGCTGACTGTAAGGGGTTTGTACGAGCCTGTGTGCTGCCCAAATGACGTTATAATTTGAACAATGGGAGGCAATCGGAGCCACAAGGAAAGCCTATTCAGACATGGGGAGAACGTACAAACTCCTCACAGACAGAGTGGGATTCGAACCCCGATTCCAATCGTTGATGCTGTAATGCCGTTGCACTACGCCAACCGTACTGGCCCATGCCAACATCTTTTCCAGATTGGTTTGATTGGAACCCTAGCCATAATTTTGAAATTGTACGTGAATATATTTACTTTGTTACCACAAAAGACTTAAAATGTTCACCATGTTTTTTTTAATGCAGTGGAAATTTTAAGTCCGAGTAACTTGTGCAATGACACAATTTTAAATTTCAAAGTCTGATATTTTGATCCCTTGGTGTCCCATCAAGGCCTGTCCCATTATCTGTCTTGCTGGTGATTGAGTGGCAGAAAATGTAGGCAAATGCATGCCAAATAATTTAATAGCTTAAAACAACAGTAGTTTCTGGAAATGCTTCAGTGTACGTGGAATACCAGTAATTGCCAATGTCAGCTGATTGCACAAATTATTTGGGATCAGTCATCGTAAGTGAGCAGCTGTTGATTGATTTAAAGTAAAAACACACCGAAATGCTGGAGAAACTCAGTTGGTCTCATGGCGTCCATTGGAGACAAAGATATATCGCTGACGTTTCGGGCCTAAGCCCTTCTTCAAGGAATGAGCCAGAAGCAGGAAATCTCAGACAGTGCCGGCTGGGGGGAGGGGTCCAGACCCACAGAAGGGGTTCATTGGGTAGGATACTTTCCATGCAGTATCATTTTTAGTTTTTATGGCAATACGAGATGGTTCTAATAGGAGATTTTCCACTGTGACGCTGCCACAAAACACCGAATTTCACAACTTCCTCATGACAATAAATTCTGATAAGGGGAGAGGTGAGATTGATTTGTCTGTGCGAAGGGAGACAGAGGGAAAAGGGAGAGAGACAGAGCTGGAGGGAAGGCATCGGTGGGGCAGGGATTTAAACGAAAGCCAGAGAAGCCAAGGGGTGGCATGATTAACGTAGCAGTTAGTTCAACGCCTTTACAGCACCAGTGATCAGGACCAGGTTTCAAATCCCGTGCTGACCAAAAAGAGTTTGTATGTTCTCCACGTCTGCGTGTTATCTCCCTGGACAAGGCTCTGATTTTCTCTCACCGTTCGAATCGTACCTTGGATTATAGTTCATTTGGGTGTAATTGGACGGTACGGGCTCGTGGGCCAAAAGGTCCTGTTGCCGTGCTTTAGGCATGTCTAAATTTGAAATTGATGCTAATGCCATCCAGTTGGAGGGTGCCCAGGTGGAAGAGGAGGTGTTGTTCCTCCAATTTGCAGGTGGTCAGACTGGGCAGTGCATGAGACCATGGGCAGACATGTGGCAGGGGAATGGGATGGGAATTGAAATGGGTGGCCATTCAGCTGTTGACCGATTTGCCATCTGCAGGAGGCTGCTACATGGTCTGGAGCAGCCAGAGGGCAAGCTCTGACTTCTGTTCCATTTCTTACTGTTAGAGACGGCTGAAATTCGTTCAGCATGTTGTTATGCCATTATAGCCCTTGCACAAAGCAGACAGTGCGTGCGCCAACGTTCACAAATTGGTTTCTTTTCTGTGCACGCATGCACATGCAGCTTAGAGGGGACATTGCTGGTGAGACAGCATCTGGAGTACTTGAGAAAGGATGTACTGGCTTTGGAGGCAGTGCAGAGGAGGTGAAGGGGTTAACCTATGATGAGAGATAGAATCGTCTGGGACTGTACCCACTTGAATTCAGAAGAATGTGGAGATCTTATATAAACATACAAAGTTATGAAAGCCATCAATAAAATAGAGGTAGGCGAGTTGTTCCCCTTGGTGGGGGAGACTAGAACTAGGGGTCTTGGAGTAGATTTAGGATAGAGATGAGGAGGAACTGCTTTTCCCAGAGGGGAGTGAATCTATGGAATTCACTGCCCATTGAAGCAGTGGAGGCGACCTCAGTAAGGCAAAGTTGGATAGATTTTTACATAGTAAGAATTAAGAGATAAGGGGAAAAGGCAGGTCAGTGGAGATGAGCCCATGGTGAAAGGAAGAGAGGCTTGACGGGCCAAATGCTGCTCCTATTTCTGGTTTTCTTATAGGCCAGCACAACATCGTGGACCAAATGGCCCCCACCATATTCCATGCTCTATAACAACTCCAGAGTGTGGCAACTCTTCACTGTCTGAGAGAGTGAGAGAAGCAGATTCTAACAGCTTTCCGTAAAGGAAAATAAGTGGGCATTTCACCAATTTGTTGGGTTATAGGTCAACTGGAAGGGCTTTTGTGCAAGATTTTGATTCTTCCTCACACACACTTCTCAAAGCACACTAAGACAGTCAGCAACAAACCTCAAACACAGTGGCTTACCAACACAAAAGCCTTGAATAAACTTGTTATGCATTGCTCCGGGAACACATTTATTGTTACCCAATCATTCAAGGACTAAAAATTCATGAAAGCAGAACCTAAATATAATATTTGAAAAAAATTAAAATTCTCAGAACACTTTACAAGGACCTGATTGAAGTCGAGGAACTGTTCCCAGCAGTGAAGGTCTGATGCATGCAAGATCTTCAAAGCCCAAATACATTTTAGAAAAAAATGAATCATCCCAAGAGCTGTACATCAACAAAATCAAAGCTAATATTTTTTGAAAATTAAAAAAGATGCATCGCAAAAGAGAATCAAAACCTATGCTTTAAAATGAGTCAATTCAGACCCAATTTATGTAAACCTAGTGCACCAATGGAAAAATCAAAACACAGTCATCCAGGATTCAGTTATGACCTGCAATAGAACCCACTCCACAAAGTGCTGCCTGAAGTGACCTCCAGTACCAACGTCTCCACGATGAGTTTACATGCAAGGGCATTATTCCAAAGACCCTGCGTGAGGAAATCTGGTGGAAGACTTCCCGTCTTCCCTGCCAGTCATTTGAAGCTGGGTTCATCAACTGATTGAAGGTAAGTCTCTTCCAAGTCCCCTTCTTCCTGTGAGTGGCTCCAAAACGTTGAAGACCTGCTAAAATGCAGGAGGTCGGACCCCAGCTGTGAGGTGCTCCTCCACTTTTCCTGAGGGATTCCATGACTGCTTCTGTTCACTTCAGAACTCCCCACACATCTTTTTGGAACACACCTTGAGCTGAAAAATGAGCAGAATTTTTATGTTTTGCTCTGAATTAAATTCACCTACATTGAGGCCACATAGAAGCACAAGCATGACCAATTACAAAAACCGGACGTCTTAATAGAGTTACAATACTGCGTTGTAAAAGAATTAAACGTGCGGTATTTTGTTTTCCTGAGATAAAAGGTATGATTTCCTGTCTCCCCATTAGTCAGGAAGACACAGCAGAGTCTACACTTCTGAAGGGGGTTGAGCAGGGCAAGGAACCAAAATCTCAGTAACATTTTACAGAAGTAAAATGCGAAGATCTACAGACACTGGGATCGTAGTAAAAACACAGAAATGCTGGAGGAACTCAGCCGGTCTCGTAGCGTCCATAGGAGGTAAAGATATATTACTGATGTTTCAGAACTGAGCCATGGTACATTGGTAATATATCTCTACCTCCACAAGACCTGCTGAGTGTCTTTCAATATTTTACAGGAGAACAACTGAGAGGGTCCTGTCTGGCTGCATCATTATGTGGGACGGTAGATGCAAAGATCGATCATCAAAGTGGCCAAGAAGATCCCTGGGGTCTTCCTTTCCTCTATAGACGACCTTTACTAGGAGCATTGATGTTGCAGCACCCCCAGCCTGTCCTTGTTTCCACCTCCTCCCCACTCCCATGCAGAGCCTTTTAATTCAGGTGCCTGCCTACTTTTTACTCCCACCTTGAAGAAGGACAATCATAGCATCTGCAGAATTTTGTGTTTCACTACAGGAAAGGTTAAAGAGATTCGGACTTCATTTCCTGGCACGTGGAAGAATGAGCGGAGATTTGATCTAGGTATTTAAAATTATGAGTGGGATAGACTGAGTAAATGTAGATAGGCTTTTTCCACTGAGGTTAGGTGAGATACAAACCAGAAGACATGGGTTAAGAGTAAAAGGGGAGTTGTTCGGAGGGAACTCTTTCACATAGAGTGGTGAGAGGAAAAAGAATGGTAAACATTTTTTGGGTCGATGAAGGGTCCTGACCTGAAGCATCAATCATTTTTTCTCTCCTGTTGTTGTTGCGTGACCCGCTGAGTTAATTGGATAGGAGAGAGGAAATATGGGAATTAATTGGGGCGGGGGAGTTGATTTTGGCTTTGTGAAGGGAGACAGAGGGAAAAGGGAAGGGGGGGGACAGAACTTGAGGAAAGGAGATGAAGAGAAAGATTGGGGAGGGGGCTTATGGAAACCAGAGAAATTGATGTGAAGGCTATCTGGTTGGAGAGGGCCCAGACAGAATATGAGGTGTTACTCCTTCAATTTGCAGGTGTGGTCTCAGTTTGGCAGTGCTATAGACCATGGACAGACATGTCAGCAAGGGAATGGGGCAGAGAAATGTAACTTGGTTCCTCACATCCCAGCAACACCTCAGTAATTCTTCTCCGCACCCTTTCAATTTTATTGGTATCTTTCCTGCAGCCTCTGACCTTAATATGGTCCAGGTCTGCTGAAAGTACAAAGAAATTAGCTATTTGGCATGAATCGGTACAAATATTCTGTTATGCCATTGACTCATTTCTGCAAAACCAAATTGCAGAGCTGGCAGTGATAGGCTGAAGTTGTTTAAGATGATAGCCATGCCTTTACAGTCAAATGGAATAAAAGAAGAAAATCTGCAGGCAAAGGGCTCAGGCCCTAAAATATTGGGCAAACTTCATTTCTTATAGATGCTGCATGACCTGCTGAGTTTCTCCAGCACTTTTGTGTATTGGACATTGAGTTCATTTCACAGCATGGAAACAGGCCCTTCGGCCCAAGTTGCATTCCCAAGATCGAGGCACATCTCCTGGTACTGAAACTTAATATGCCAACTAGTTGCTGCATGGAGTGTGATCAAGGCACCAGACAGGGAGATAAGAAAGCAAACTCTTATTTAGAGGTTTGTCCCTTCTCCCAGCTCTCTCAGAGAGAAGGACAGATGTGGTGAGGCAGCAGGAAGCATGGTGAGCATCAGAAACTCTCTCAACACGAAGGTTGGGGGTGGGGTATTTCTGCCCTTTAATTCGTCCTACATTTTGGGGTGTAGGTGGTGGTGGCGCTAGACAGGGGGATGCTGTTAGTGGCACTGGACGGGATGGGGATGGTGGCGGTGCTGGATGTACCCGATACCTTTCCGTCCTCCCGTTCCCTCTCAACTACAGTATTGACCACTTTGGGGACCCCGAGGTTACGGGGAAAAGGCTGGGGCACGGGGCTTATGGAAACCAGAGAAATTGATGTCTTCTGCTCTTGTATCTTGTGAAATGTTGTGACCCTGATGTGCACAATACTATCACAGCGCCAATGACCCAGCTTCGAATCCACACGGTCTGTAGGGAGTTTGCTCCAGTTTCCTCCCACCCTCCAAAATGTATGAGGCTGGACATCAATTTGGATGTAGTTGGGCAGCATGGGTTTAAATGGCCGGAATTGGTTTGACCGTGTTGTAAATAAATAAATTAATAACTACCCTCCAAGGTTTATCGTTCTTCCAATTTAACACCAACTACTTTTCCCTAAAATAATCTGGCAATTCATTCCTGTCACAAAACCACTGGTCCTTTTGCTTAAAAATAACCCATCAAGACAGTATAGCTACTCACCTTGAGGCTGGAGTGAGATATCCTATTTGACCTGATTCTGTGGGCATGGCACTCTTTAATGGAGGAAATTTGGTATTTTTTGTCAGTTGAGGTGTACTACTAGGTCTGAAACATGCAGACATATTTGGCTGACACTGTAGTTTGTGCTTCTGGTCTGGACCTAGAAAATATTTATGTTATAATCAGGCTCATTAAAGTTATCTACAAGTTTGCCGATGACACCATAGTTGTTTACAGAATCACAAACGGCAATGAGGACGTGTACAGGAGGGAGACAGATCAGCTCATTAAGTGGTGTCACGAAAACAACACTGCACTCAACGTTAGCCAAAACAAGAAGATTGTGAACTTCAGGAGAAAGTCTGGAGAAGACGATCCAGTCCGCATTGAGGGCTCAGTTGTGGGAGAAGGTCAAAAACTTCAAATTCCTGTGCGTCAACATCTCCGAAGGCCTGTCCAAAAGCCTCCACATTGATGCAATCACGAAGGAGACTCAACAACGGCTCTACTTTGTTAGGTGTGTCACTTCAGACTCGCTAAAACTTCTACAGGTTGACCATGGGCAGCATTCTGGCTGGTTGCATCACTGTCTGGGACAGAGGTCCCAACACTCAGGACAAGAAAAACTCCAGAGGGTTGTTAATTCGGCCTACAACATCACAGACACCAGACTTCACTCCATCAAGCACATCTACAAGTAATGGAGCCTTAGAAAAGCATTCCCTAGCCTCAAGGACCCCCACCACCCAGGCCAGGCCCTCTTCACTCTGCTCCCATCAGGTGAAAAGGTACAGGACCTAAAGACGAGCACTCAGCGGCACAAGGACAGCTTCTTCCCCTCTGCCATCAGATTCCTGAATGATCGATGAACCAAAGACACTGGCTTAATTTGTCTTTTTCTTGCACTATTTTTATTTATTGTTGTAAGGTAGTCTATATGAATGTTTGAACTATAACACTGCCGCAAAACAACAAATTTTGTGACTTGTTCAATGCAATAAATTCTGATACCGACATCCTGAAAGTTTAAACTGTAGTGGATGCAAGAAATAAAATGTTATATTGGAAGCAAAAATGTACTGGAGGAACTCAGTGGGTCAAGTGGGAGAAAAAGAATGGTCAACTTCTGATGTCAGAACCCTTCAAGAGAGTGCAGAGGGGGGAGAGAGAGCAAGTATAATGAGGACAAGGTGGGAGGGATTAGAAAGGGATCAGTCAGAGATTGATGAGCCAGGGAGAGGTAAAGGATGGGGGACAGGTAGGGAGACAGAGGCAGATAATTGAGAAAAAGTGGGGGGGGGGAGATGGAGGGAGATGAGTCGTACTGGGCAGGGATAGAGACTGCTGGTGGGGTGATAAGTAGAGACAAAGGGATGAGTCTGATGTAAAGAAGATGACAATGGAAGTAATTTGGGGAAGATATCAGGGACAGATGAGATCATATGGAACAGAGGGGGGGGTCGGGGGTGGGTAATTCTGTAGCTGAAATATGGGTGGAAGAAGATGTAAACGGAAAGTGTGGGATAAGAGAATGGGAACAGAATTACTGCATTTGAAGTTGTTCCATTCTAAAGTTGTCAAATATTGACTTGAGGTACAGTCATGGGCTCAATAAGAGAACCCATGTTTTAACTTCACCTTGCAGTGAACTGACAATGGGTGGGAAAGAAATACAACTCCTGGTTGCTTTTTAACTATCCTGAGAGCTGAAGGTGCCAACATTAACCAAAACAAGCAATGAGTTCAGGTGCCATGAGGTCATGTTGTAGCTCTATAAGGAGGCCTTTGGGAAGTTGGGCTTCATTAAAAGGGGGATTGTGTTCAAGAGTCGAGAGGTCATGTGACAACTCCACAAATTTCTGGTGAGACCACACTTGGAATATTATGTTCAGTTCTGGTCACCTTATTACAGGTAGGAGGTGGAAGCTCTGGAGAGGGTGAAGAGGAGATTTACCAGGATGTTGCCTGGATTGGGAAATAGGACTAATGAGGCAAGGTGAACCAAGCTGGGATGTTTCTTTTTGGAGCCAAGAAGGATGAGAAGGGTCTTAAAGGTGTACAAGATTATGAGAGGCATAGACAAGGTAGACAGTCAGCACCTTTTCCACAGGGCAGGAGTAGTAAACACCAGTGGACATCTGTGTAAAGTGAAGGGTGGAAAGTTCCGGGAAGGCATCAGGAGTAAGCTTTTTACACAGAGAGTTGTGGGGACCTGGAATACTTTGCCAGGAGTGGTAGTGGAGGCTGGAACATGAGGGGCATTTAAGAAACTCTTTGACAGGTACATGGAGGATTATGAGGTAGGGGGACGGGTCTAGATTTTTTTTGGTAGGTATATATCCCACAACGCCATGAGCTGAAGGCCCTGTTCTATGTACCAATATGCAAATACTGGAAATTGGCAATCAAGCTGCAAACACTACGCCTTTTCACAACGTCGGCGAGTGGCGACCCTTTTGGACCTGGGTGAAGTCCCTGGGAAGCTAGAAGCACCTAGGCCTTTCACATTGCAGTCCAAATTCCCTGTAATTTGCCCTCCCTGGCAATTTAGTGGGGGGGGGGGGGAGGTCCTGCCCCCAACGATGACATAGCGACAAATATTAATATAACTAATGCCTATATGCTTAAATTCAATCCACAATCCTTTTGCACAAATACCTTGCCCCACATACTTCTTCCTTGATTGGTGTTGCAGGACGGCAGGTTCTGACATCACGATGCTTCCCCTGCTTGGCCATTTGCCAATTCAAGCGGCAAGGAGTGGGTGGCCCAGGTAATTTTATTGGTCCGACATTTTCACATCACCAGCTCACGGAAGGATTTCCGGGAAAATTTCCTGGGGATCCCCATTTTACACAGCGGTGTGAAAAGGCCAATTGACAAACCTCTCAGGGAGCACCATGCACACCAGTGTTCCTCATACGAGCACAAACATTCTCCTTGTCCTCTCAGCACTGCTCCTTCACTGCAACTTGAAATGTTTGGTTAGTAACTTATCATTGTTCTGTCAAAAGATTATTCACCCTAAACATTTTGATTCTTCCTCCAAAGATGCCAACTGATTGCAGAATCACATGGCACAGAAACAGGCCATTTGGCCCAACTTGTCCATGCCTTTCACTGTGGGCATCCTATAATGGGCTCTCATTTTAGAAAAAACCTGGGATGGTCACTGTAAAGGATGGTATAGACAGGAGGAACTGAATGGTCACAGCTAACATTTCACACGAGCACCATCACAACACGAGTCACATTAGAGGGTTAGGGTGAGAGAAGGCTTGTCACAGTCTGTTCCAGAATTCATTTGCAAAGACTTTGTGATTCTGGCTGCTGAGGAGAAAACAGCTTTTTGAAGCAAGTCTTGTGACCAGCCATTTTTGTGGAATTCAGAGCAAAGCTGGCTCTGTGAAAGACTGGACCTTTTCGGTGGGTTGACCTGAGCCAGGAGGGTCATTTTGAGTGTAACTAACAATGAAGTTACTTGGAAAGGCCGGAACCAGGGTCTTAGAAGCTTCATGGAGGCAGCCCTGTTCGAGTCTGGCCTACAAAAGGAGCAGCTAGTGTGGATAGACATTTCTTCAAAGGCAACACAAGGTGAATTCACGAGTCTGTGCCAGCCACAACTCCGCTCTTCCCATTAGTTCAACATCAAGTTTCAAAGGCCTGCACTCCAACATTGAATTTAAAAGACGGAACTTTGATACACACACACACACACACACACACACACACACTAGTTCATGCCATAACAAATCCCCACCCTCCTAGTCCCACTGACCAGCACCCGGTCCATACCCCTCTAGTCCCCTCCTATCCATGTAACGATCCAGTCTTTCCTTAAATGTAACCGATGATCCCGCCTCGACCACGTCTATCGGAAGCTCATTCCACATCCCTACCACCCTTTGCATAAAGAAATTTCCACTCATGTTCCCTTTATAATTTTCCCCCTTCAATCTTAAACCATGCCCTCTCGTTTGAATCTCCCCCACTCTTAATTGAAAAAGCCTACCCACATTTACTCTGTCTGTCCCTTTTAAAATCTTAAACACCTCTATCAAGTCCCCCCTCAATCTTCTACGCTCCAGAGAAAAAAGCCCCAGTCTGCACAACCTTTCCCTGTAACTCAGACCCTGAAATCCTGTCAACATTCTCGTGAACCTTCTCTGCACTCTCTCTATTTTCTTTATATCTTTCCTATAATTTGGTGACCAAAACTGTACACAGTACTCCAAATTTGGCCTCACCAATGCCTTGTACAATTTCATCATAACCTCCCTACTCTTGAATTCAATACTCCGATTTATGAAGGCCAACATTCCAAATGCCTTCTTCACCACACTATCTACCTGAGTATCAGCCTTGAGGGAACTATTTACCATCACTCCTAAATCCCTTTGTTGCTCTGCACATCTCAATAGCCGACCATTTAATGTATAGGACCTATTTAGATTTGCCTTTCCAAAATGTAACACCTCACACTTATCTGTATTAAATTCCATCAGCCATTTCTCAGCCCACACTTCCAGCCTTCCTAAATCACCTTTTAATCTACAGTAATCTTCCTCACTGTCCACAACACCACCAATCTTTGTATCATCCGCAAACTTGCTTATCCAATTCTCCACCCCTACTTCCAGATCCTTAATATATATAACAAAAAATAATGGACCCAGGACTGATCCCTGAGGAACTCCACTAGTCACCAGCCTCCAATTGGACAAACAATTTTCTACCACTACTCTCTGACACCTCCCATCCAACCATTGCTGAATCCATTTCACTACCTCCTCATTTATACCTAATGCCTCCACCTTTTTTCCTAACCTCCTGTGGGGAACTTTGTCAAAAGCTTTACTAAAGTCCAAATAGACAACATCCACAACTTTCCCTTCATCAACCTTTTTTGTAACCCCCTTGAAGAACTCAATCAGGTTTGTCAAGCATGATCTACCCCTGACAAAACCATGCTGATTACTCCCTATCAATATCTGTACCTCCAAATATTTGTAAATACCATCCCTCAGAACACTTTCCGTCAACTTGCCCACCACAGACGTAAGACTCACGGGCCTATAATTCCCAGGTTTACATTTGAACCCTTTCTTAAACAGCAGAACCACATGCGCAATCCTTCGGCACTACCCCCGTGGCCAGTGACATCCTAAATATCTCTGTTAATGGCACCACTATCTGTCCACAAGCCTCCATGAGTGTCCTTGGGAATATTTTGTCCGGTTCCGGAGATTTATCCACCTTTATCTTTTTCAACACAGCCATCACTACCTCCTCGGTTATCCTTATATGCTTCATGACCTCCCCACTATTTTTCTTTACCTCAACTGGTTCAATATTTTTTTCCCTAGTGAATACCGAGGCAAAGAAATCATTCAAAATTTCCCCCATTTCCTCTGACTTCTCACTCAGCCTACCCTCGCTATCTACAAGGGGTCCAACTTTATCCCTCACTAATCTTTTACTTTTAATGTACCTATAGAAACCCTTTCAATTTATTTTTACTCTGTCAGCCAAAACCTCTTCATGCCTTTTTTTGGCCTTTCTAATTTCTTTCTTAAGATTCCTTCTACACTCCTTGTAGTCCTCCTTCAAACTGTCAGCTCCTTGTTCTTTATACCTCTTGTACACCTCCCTTTTTCTCCTAACCAAATTTCCAATATTCCTCGAAAACCAAGCCTCCCTATGACTTCCAGCCTTTCCTTTGATCCACACTGGGACATAACTACTCTGTACCCTCAAAATTTCTTTTTTGAATATCCTCCATTTTTCATTTACACCCTCACCTGAAAATATCCTGTCCCACTCAATACTCCCCAAATCCCTTCTTATTCCTTCGAAATTTGCTCTTCTCCAATCCAGAACCTCAACTTTAGGCCCCTCCTTGCTCTTCCCTAAAACTACCTTAAAACTAACAGAATTATGATCACTAGACCCAATTTGTTCTCCAACATTAATGTCCAATACCTGACTTAGCTCATTCCCTAACAGGAGATCCAGTATTACACCATCCCGAGTCGGTTCTTCTATTCGCTGATTAAGAAAACTATCTTGCACACACATTTAACGAACTCTAGCCCATCCAGCCCTCTAACTGTATGGGTATCCCAATCAATGTGAGGGAAGTTAAAATCTCCCATGATCACTACCTTATGATTCTCACACGTTATCTCCCTACAAATTTGTTCCTCTAATTTTCTTGGCCCATTTGGTGGTCTCTAATACACCCCTATTAGCACCCTCATGCCTCCTTCACCCCTCAATTCCACCCAAACAGCCTCACTGGACGATCCCTCCAGACCATCCTGCCACCTCACGGCAGTAATGTCCTCCTTAACAAGCAGAGCAACTCCTCCCCCTTTTTTACCCCCTGCTCTATCACATCTAAAACAAATGTATCCTGGAATATTAAGTTGCCAGTCCTGCCCCTCCTGTAGCCAGGTCTCACTAATTTCCACAATATCATGACCCCAAGTATCTGTCCATGCTCTCAACTTATCTACCTTGTTCACTATGCTTCTTGCATTAAAATATATGCATCTCAGAGAATGACCCTCACATATATTCTCTTTTTTACCTTCTACCCTTATCTCCATCCCACCTTTCTCATCTTTTTTATTCCTATCTAGGTGGCCATGCTCCCTGGACACTGCTCTCACACTCTGTTCCCCACCCCTCTGCCAAACTAGTTTAAACCTTCCCCCACAGCTCTAGCAAATCTGCTTGCCAGCACATTGGTCCCCCTCCAGTTCAAGTGGAGTCCGTCCCTCTTGTACAGGTCCGACCTTCCCCAGAAGAGATCCCAATGATCCAGAAATCTTATCCCTTGCCCCCTGCACCATCTCATTAGCCACGCATTCATCCTCCACATCCTCCTATTTCTACCCTCACTAGCTCGTGGCACGGGCAGCAATCCAGAGATTACTACCTTGGAGGTCCTGTTTTTTAACTTCCTGCCTAATTCCACATCATCCTGTTTAAGAGTAAGAAATAAAACTAGTGTTTGAAAATTGAACACTGGCTGGTTCATTGTCTATTGCTGCTCGTTACACGCAGTTTGTAACAATCCTTCACTCTGAGAGGAATTAAGAGTTTCTTGGGGGTGTGGGGAGATCTCGGGACTAAGCAATAATCTCATTCAGTCATTTTGAACTGGGGGAAAATAAATTTATGCAGTGTTTTAAACCTTTGGAATGTGCAAATGCTCCCTGAGTATTGGTAGTTGTAAACTTTGGAAAAAGGACTCCTGGGAACCAAACAGGCTTGAGGCACCACAATACAAATTAAAAATAAAGATGAGACCAGTGCTAAAACCAAATGAATGGAAACAACTTTCCATCAATCATTCAACTGCTTGCACATTTAGTTACAAAACTTACTAATAGACATGGCACTTTGTGGCTTCATTATTTTTGGCCTTTTGCTTTCCACAAACGGAGTCATGTTCAGGAACTGCAGCTTCAACCACATTGCTCGATCTTCCTCAAAAACCTTCCTCTGCAGGCAGAAAGTTTACAAGTCACAAAATGGCCTTTCTAACAATACATACTGCGGACAAGTGCAGTTTCAGAATGTAGCACCATCTATATGCAGTGTCTCAATGTGAAATTAATTTTCAATTTCATTTACCAATTCCAGCCATTTAAACCCGTATCGCCTAATTACACCCAAATTAATCTACAATCGTGTACGTTGATCAAGAGTTCAGATGGCATGAAAGCTACAAGCTTGTAAATGAGAAAAATATCAAGGTGTAGCCGCACGCTACTTGAAGTAAAGCTGCACACACGAGTGTAATCAGGTACAGCTCTGGTTTACTGGGGCTGAAGCCCCATTTTTATACCGTTTGCGTTCCCGCCGTTTTCCCCCATTTGCTGACGTCACCACCTGCGCATGGGTACATTCTTCTTCCAAGTGCGTTGTCCCTATCTGTTGGCTGTACAGCGGGGCCAGTGCCATGCTGGCCCCTAAGCTGCCTTAGCTGCCGATTCGCTTGCTGAGGCCAGTATCACTGCGCGGTATGCTGGCTCTTGGATGCTCTCGCTGCTCGGAGCACCAGCCCGATTGCCGCAGTGGCGTGTCGCTACAAAGGATTGGTTTTGTGTATTTAATCATATCTGCTAAACAAAAAATTGACTGTGCATTCTGCTGCTTCAAGAGTTGTGAATTCCAGAAGCATGCTACAATTATATTCTCTGACCAAGACTCAAGATTTTTCTCCATCCACATTACTCAGACCTTCAATACTGCAATTTGTGCAGAACGATTTGGGAGCAAAAAAAATATATTCAGCCCTTCATGGAAACAGATGAGTGCTCCCCTTCAACTGGGAACAGTAATAGAGTCCTACAGCATGGAAACAGGCCCACAGTCCAGTTTGCCTGTGCCAAACCTTCATAACTTTGCATCCTTTAAGTATTTTTTTTAAACACCAAACTCATGTTCAGGACCCAAGTCCTCATCGTCAGAGGTTAGTCTGACAAATTACTGGACTGACCCCATTCACAGAACATATATGATTCAGCGAAAAGTTTTTTTTAAAAAAACAATTTTTCAGCTTGAGCCCTTTATCAAGGTATGGAAAAATGTAGGCAGGCGTCTGAACAAAAAAGTAAGGGTGAGGGGCAGGGGGAGGAGCAGGTGGACCATTTTGTTTGGACACCCCCCACCCCCAACATTTGTCCAAACCTTGATGAAGGGCTCAAGCCCAAAATATTGGTGATGTATCTTTACCTTTGCTATTTGACTTGCTGAGTTTCTCCAGCGCTGTGTTTTTATTTCAACCGCGTGTCTGCAGACTTTCATGTTTTACTTCAGAGACAAGTAAAATAGCTACCTCATGGCCCAGCCTAATAGCTGCTTCTGTAAAGTTCTTTCTCTCCCTTTCAAAGTTTTTCTTCTGATCATTAAACAATCGCCACTCTTCTTTCAATCGTTCTTTCTCCTCTAGCAGATAGCAGTCTCGTAGTAGTACAGACGTTTCATCGTCACATTGTGTACTCAGCTGTTGCTTTGCAAAAAAAAGGAAAAAATTCAATTGACATCTGAAAAATAGCTGGTGAAAAGACCTTAGGCTTATTAAAGCAAATTCAGTAGCTTGTACTTTTTTAAAAAATGAAAATGAATTATCTGTATTCTTAAGTACAGGAATTCTGATATACAATTTCATGAAAACAAGGCTGGAGAATCTCAGCAGGTCAAACACTGTTACTTTATATAGCAAAGGTAAAGATACAGAACCAACGTTTCAGGCTTGAACTCTCCATCAAGGTACAGTTTCAAGATTCCATTTGTCGTCATACACACAAAAATACAAAAACCTTTCCTCTGTTTGCCCTGTAAAAACAAACAGATGTCACTTGCCCAGCGCTAGCATTAAGACAAAAAGGGTCGCTTCAGAGACAGAATGCCTATGGAATCCTGCACCCAACACTGTTGCCTCCTACGTCCCCGTAACTTCTCCACAGCCGCACAGCCCGTCTGTTCCAGCAGTGAGCCCTGAATCAAGTTAATCAAGCAAGCTTCCTCAAGACAGTAGCTCCCCCACCCTTACCCGTGGAGAATAGGTTCCAAGACCCCCCCCAGTGGATGCCCGAAATCGCGGATAGTACAGAACCCTATACAGAGTATGTGCTGCTTAACATCCACGATATGTTCTGTGAAATTGGGTGTTATGCGAACTCAACATTATATACTTAGCAAAGCTATTTGGAATACTGTAGAGTACCTGTAAACTTTTTATTTCTAAGTAGGAATCAATGTGGGGACTCACATGGGCTGTGGGGAGTGCGGGGCAGTGGGATCAGTGTGGACACCAACACGGGGCTGAGGGGAGACAGCAGGGCAGTAGGATCCGTGTGGGGACTGACTCGGGACTATGGGTTGAGCACGGGGCAGTGGGATCAGTGTGGGGACTAACACGGGGCTGTGGGGAGAGAGTGGGGCAGTGGGATCAGTGTGGGGACCAACATGGGAGCTGTGTGATCAGTGTGGGAACCAACGTGGTGCTGTGAGGAAAGAGTGAGGGGACCGACACGGGGCTGTTGGGAGAGAGCAGGGCAGTGGGATCAGTGTGGGGACTGACACAGGGCTGTGGGGTGACAGTTGGGCAGTGGGATCAATTTCAGACCTCGGTTGACTGCAGGTAAATGAAAATGTGGAAAGCAAAACTGCAGATAAGGGGGACTACTGTACTTAGTTCTGAACCTTCAAAAGCAATTGGGAATCCTGGACTCAATACCTGGTTCCAGCAGCCAGACTTTGAGGCCTTTGGCCACCAAGGCCCCACTGGAGCCTGTTCACTGCTGCGGTTTCCTTCATTAAGTCCTCTCCTAGGCTTCTCCTTCTCAGCAAGTGGGGATGGTTCTTTCATCCTGGTGCCCTGCGATGGTCCACTGCTTTGTTAGAGCTCACAACCTTCAACATCTGGCTGAAGGTTGTTGGTGTCACCATCTTAGTTCCAGACTTCATGGATCTTTATTGTCCAGCACCAATCCACATTTGAACGTGGACAGATCTATTGGTCGTCAAGCCTGGTCAGTAGGACCCAGCGCAAGAACACTGAAAGACCACGTCCCCACTCCATATCCCCGAAATCCAGTTGCTTGTTGATTTGTTCGTGATTTTGAATGTTTCAGGGTGCGAGGATGGTTATTGTCTCCACGTGACAGGGTCAGAATGGGATTATAACCACGACTTTGAGGAGGTAGGTAAAAATAGCGACGGATGGGTGCGATCTAGCAGGAACTGGGTGGGCATTAGGGAGCTGCCTGAAATTACCATGTTAATTAAAACACCTTGTTAATGTTTCACTTCAGAGTTTAATTTAAAGTAATTTCTTCTGCTGATACTGCAACAGAAACATTATTTGGGATTTTGACTGTTTTCAACTCCTTCCACAAATGTAAGGGTTTAATGTAAGGGTAAAACTAAAAAGAGTCTGGAAAAACAACCAACTGAAAAACCTCACAAAGATAAGCGTATACAGAGCCGTTGTCATACCCACACTCCTGTTCGGCTCCGAATCATGGGTCCTCTACTGGCACCACCTACGGCTCCTAGAACGCTTCCACCAGCGTTGTCTCCGCTCCATCCTCAACGTTCATTGGAGTGACTTCATCTCCAACATCGAAGTACTCGAGATGGCAGAGGTCGACAGCATCGAGTCCACGCTGCTGAAGATCCAGCTGCGCTGGGTGGGTCACGTCTCCAGAATGGAGGACCATCGCCTTCCCAAGATCGTGTTATATGGCGAGCTCTCCACTGGCCACCGTGACAGAGGTGCACCAAAGAAAAGGTACAAGGACTGACTCAAGAAATCTCTTGGTGCCTGCCACATTGACCACTGCCAGTGGGCTGATATCGCCTCAAACCGTGCATCTTGGCACCTCACAGTTTGGCGGGCAGCAACCTCTTTTGAAGAAGACCGCAGAGCCCACCTCACTGACAAAAGGCAAAGAAGGAAAAACCCAACACCCAACCCCAACCAACCAATTTTCCCCTGCAACCGCTGCAACCGTGTCTGCCTGTCCCGCATCGGACTTGTCAGCCACAAACGAGCCTGCAGCTGACGTGGACATTTACCCCCTCCATAAACCTTCGTCCGCGAAGCCAAGCCAAAGGAAAAGAAAGAATGCATAGGCTTAATTGCAAAATGCGAACTGTGGCAGCCTTTCACAAGATTGGACATTTTGTGTCAGGGAATTGATGTTCAGTAAAATCCCTGTTATGCAGAATTCAAGTACCCAGCAACCTAAAGCAACTGGTTTAAAAAAAATGCGGGAAATAAATGGATAAAAAAATATAGGTTTAAAATTTATGAACCTAACCATAGCTTCTCCATTCATACAACATGCAGTCTCAACCAACCGTAAAACCCACTTATCCAGCATCTCTCAATCCCTGTACGCGCCAGATATCGGGGGTTTTACTGTGCTCATATACTTAACCACAAATGACATTAGAGTTCTTTCAGGAAGTCTCAGCCAAAGTTGATGGTTGGAAATCAGTAGATTCAATAAATATTTTCAGAAGACCCTCAAGGTTTTTAACAAACATTTACTTGTTGGGGAAAAGAGTTGGATACATCAACGTGCAGTACAGGAACCTCAGCAGAGATTGGGAAAGCAAACATTTACTGCCATCCCAAAATGCCCTTCATGAAATTAGGGAACCATCGCAGTCTGTGTGGAAGTAATTCCAGACCATAAGGTAAAGAGCAGAAAAGCCCCAGCTAATTAAGAACCTATAAATTTCTCCCTTAAATGCACAACTGTCTATGGCAACAAATTCCACAGATTCACCACCCTCTGGATAAAGAGATTCCTCCACATCTTTGTTCTAAGCAGGTGCCCTTCAATCCTGAAGTTGTCCAGGATTCTCCAACCCTGGGAAACAACCTTTCTACATCTACCCTGTCCACACCTTTCAATATTCAAAATGTTTCAATAAGATTCCCCCCTCCCATTCTCCTAAATTCCAACGAATACAGGCCTACAGACGTCAAAAGCTCCTCATGTGATAACCCTTTCATTCCTGGAATCATCCTTGTGAACCTCCTTTGAACTCTCTCCAATGTCAACACATCTGTTCTTAAATTAGGAGCCCAAAACTGCTCACAATATTCCAAGTGATGACTCACCAGAGCTTTATTAAAGCCTCAACATCACATCCCTATATTATTCCTTTTGAAATGTTGCATGATTTGGATCTAGTGAATTAAGGCCAGTTTCCCCTTTTACAATGAAACAATTGCATTTATGTAATGGTGCCATCAGATGTTTTGAACTGTGTACAAAATTCTATCCAAAAGATAGATTCAAACTTCAATAGGATTGCATGGAGCTAGAAATGTGAAACAGTGGGTGGAGCAGATCCGTTCCGAAGCCAACCTTGGAGTCTGAGAAATGCACATCCTTCCTATTATGCTCCAGTTCCCTCCAACACTCCAAGAATGTGCAATCACAGGAAGTTGGTGGGGATGTGAGAGAGAATAGTTTGCAGGGCTGATGCATTCTGGTCGCCTAATTATAGGAAGGATATAAACAGAGTGGAGAGAGTGCAGAGAAGGTTTACCAGAATGTTACCTGGGTTTAAGCATCTAGAGTATAGGGAGAGATTGGACAGATTAGGTCTTTATTCTTTGGAGCGTAGAAGGTTGAGAGGGGATTTGATTGAAGTATTTAAGATTATGAAAGGGATAGACAGAGTGGATGTGGATAGACTATTTCCGTTAAGAGGAGGAAAGATTAAAACAAGAGGACATGAGTTAAGAATTAAGGGGCAGAGGTTTAGAGGTAACATGAGGGGGAACTTCTTTACTCAGAGAGTGGTAGCCGTGTGGAATGATCTTCCGGGAGAAATAGTGGCGGCGGAGTCAATTGTATTATTTAAGAAAAGGTTGGACAGGTATATGGATGAGAAGAAGATGGAGGGTTATGGGCATTGTGCAGGGAGGTGGGACTAGAAAGGGGTGTTTGGTTCGGTGCGGACTAGAAGGGCCTAATGGCCTGTTTCCGTGCTGTAATTGTTATGTTATGTTATCACATGAAAAGGTTAAATATTCTAAAAGGTTGGACTCCAAGTGGCAAATGAAGCCAGCAACTTCTCCCATTCATCCTTCACTGGTCTAACAGCAGCTTGAATTGGCCAGTTTTCCTTATGACCTACAACCTTCCTTCCACATGATACACCCCAGACATTTATTTGTAAAATAGAACGTGTACCTGCAACAACTGCTGCTGGGCTTTGATCACATCTTGACACTGCTGAATTTCTACTTTCAGTTTGTCCAGTTCTTGCTCATGATCTTCTTTGCTGATCACTTCATCGTGTTCCATAAAACCAGACTTCAAGGAGGCTGCAACGAGTATCAGGACTCATTAACTCCCTCATGACCAGAGCTAATTAAAAGTGTCCCTTCCCAACATCCAGGGACCTAGATTTATTTGGGTTCTTGTGAATGTGGTCCCCTCTACATTGGCAAAACAATTCCGGAAATTGAAGGGTTATCACGAGGAAAGTTTGACAGCTCTTGCCCTGTACTTGTTGAAATTTAAGAATATCAGGGGGGAATCTCATTGTAACATTTCAAATTTTGAAATACATAGACAGAATAGATGGGAGAGTCGAGGACAGGAGGACACAACTTCAGAATTGAAGGGCATCTGCATAGAACAGAGATATGGAGGAATTTCTTCAACCAGAGGGTGGTAAATCTGAAATTTGTTGCCACAGGCAGTTTTGGAGGCCAGGTCATTGGATGTATTTAAGGCAGAGAATAATAGGTTCTTGATTAGCCAGGGTATCAAAGGTTATGGGGAGAAGGCCAGGCAGTGGGGCTGAGTGGGGAAATGGGTCAGCTCATGATTAAATGGCAGGGCAGACTCGATGGGCTAAATGCTCAGTTTGCTTCTGATTGCAAGATGAGGATATGGTTTTTCTGCCAGTTAAGTTCACATGAGGACATTCAAACTATGGCCAATGGACCACATCAGAATCACAAGGTTAGTCGATCCAGCACCAAAAAAAAACTTTGTTCGATTTGCACATTTCTAGTTTGTCTCCTTTTCAATTTTGTGGACGCTGTTGGTTTAGGATTGTGTGATGTGTGCTTTTTTTTCCATGGCTTGTGATCTTCCAAGAGGACTTGAAGCTGAGCTGAACCATACAACCACCCACATGCATGTCGGGCTAACCTTGCGAATCCAGCTTCTCCACATGGCTTTTCAGCATTCTCCACTGCTGACGAATGCTGTTGGTGAGTTGTTCCCGCACCTCGTCACAGGAGAGCTCCAAGCTGTTTTCCTTATTTGATCCACGAGAATCATCTTCATTGTCTGACCCCGCCTGTCAAAACAAAACCTGATCAAAACTACTTCTCGGGAGGCAGTAAGAATTCACAAGGTCTTAGCAGTTGGCTTTAGTTAAAAACAGTGGTCATGGCAACATCAATAATTTCAGTCTCCACTGGCAAACACATCTTGTCACCAATAACTGAAAAAGTACACCGACATTTTTAAGGATGCTGCAGGGTCAGTTGAGAGACAATTTGTTGCACTGATTTCTATCCAGCTTATCTTTTGGAGACAGACAAGAGAAGTAGAATACATATGGGTGTTTTTCCATGAAATAACTTATTGCGATATACAAAAGTTGATACTGTGTGAAATACAACACCCCTATTTTTGGCCCCAGCCACATGCCCATTGGAGCTCCCCAGATCATGACTGCAGACTCTCACCTAAACCCCGGCCACCCAAGCTCCTGATGCCTCAACCGCCCAGCCATCAGAACTCACGATTCCTTGAACGACGCAGATACTTACCATGGTCAAAAGTAGCATGCATTTAATAGTCAACCCCATAAATTTAATATAAAAATTGGTCTTAAAAACTAGACTTTTACATGAGTATATACAGCAAGTATAGAGAATCACATTACTACAACTGGACAAATATTTGATTTGCAATTATAAACCTTGGGAATTAAGTAACTGTAGCAGATATGCATGCTTTGACATCAACCAGGTACAAAGCAGACTGTGGTTTTTAACAGCAGGGCTTCTACCTTCCCAACATGTCAGCCAGCTGCATTGACTGGACAGCAAGGAGTTCAAGATTTTAACCACAAATTCTCTCTTACAAAGTGTTGATGGTCAAGCAGATTTGCCTCTTTTGTTGGAGCAGTGTGACTTGATTAATGCTCACATCCATTTTCCATTGGAAAATATGCAGGCTCCAGTGTGGGAGAACACCCCCTTGCTGAGGAGAAGCCTGGGAAATGACCCTACAGGTTAGGTGACCAGCTACTTCTGGGAATCAAATACTGATAAAGAGATCTGCAAGGAGGACTCCTGTACATCCACAGGTGTTGACAGCTTCCTAGCACTTTCAGGGGTTCAAAACCAGGGGACCAGGAGGGTGACTTGGATACCCTGAGCTCCAATTCATTACTGGAACAGACAGGAGACCATGCAGCTAGAGGTGCAGATATCGGAGGGGGTGGCGAGATCCACAGATACTCAGTGTCTCGGAAAGCCTCTCTTTTGCTTCCTCATGTCTTAATAGGGGTGCTGGAGTAGTAGAACCTCTGTGTATATTTACTGGGCAGACAAAGGAAAGCAACTTGTGTAAATGACAATAAAGAACCTTGTTATCTCTAGACCACAGGGTGAAACACAAAAGTCTGCAATTGTACTAAAAACACAGAAATACTGGAGGAACTCAGCAGATCTCACAGCATCCATAGGGGATAAAGATATATAACTGATGTTTCGGGCATGAGCCCTTCAAGGTATGAGTAAAAAATCAGGCAGGCGTCTGAATTAAAAGGAATGGCAGGGAGATGAGTATAGATCAGCAGACAAAAGGTGAAGAGGCCAGGAGAGAGAAAAGGTGAGAATTGATTGGGGGAGGGGGGTTTTGCTCTGTGAAAGCAGAGCGGGGGAAATGTAGAGATAAAGGGAAGAGACAGACAGACAGACTAGATCAGTGGTTCTCAGCCTTTTTCTTTTCACTCACATGCCACTTTAAATATTCCCTATGCCATCAGTGCTCTATGATTAGTAAGGGATTACTGAAGGCGGTACGTGAGCAGAAAGAAAAAGTTTGAAAAATCACTGTTTTAATCGTCCCTCATTGACTCGTCATGTGCACCATTTCATAACTCCGAAGGAAATAGGCAAATTACTATTTTTCTCAAGCAAAATATTTCAGTTAACAATTGGGTCTAGAGCAGTGATTCTCAACCTTCCTTTCCCATTCACATCCTACCTTAAGCAATCCCTTACTAAATCACAGAGCATCGATGGCATAGAGATTACTTAAAGTGGGATGTGAGTGGAAAGAAAAAGGTTCAGAACCACTGTCCTAGACTCTCCCACCATGGAAAACAACCTTTCTGCATCTACTCCGTCCATGCCTTTCAACATCTGAGGTTTCAATAAGATCCCCCCTTCATTCTCCTAAATTCCAACAAGTACAGTGGATTGAAGGACAAGAGGGTACCATCAATAACAGTCTCAGCAAAGACCAAGACTAACTGGCAGAATGAGTGAACCCCTGTCAGCATCCTCTCCCAAGCCAACAGACACTCCGGTTACACTCAGCTAGTTCCAATGAACAGGTCATACCTGACACCACACTCCTCTCGTTTGATTGGGGCCCAGAGGTTAGCAGGTGGATGGTAGAAATAATGCAAGAAGCTTATCAAAGCCTCCTTGGGGGGAAAAAAAAGTGTAGCACCCTCACTCGTGGGAATCCCAGGGAGGTATTCAGTTTCTTTGCTGCTAGTGAGCTTGGCAGGAAAGCAGACAGAGCCCATGATCTCCCAAATGATCCCCAACTAGGCAGAGTCTGTAAGTCCAATATTGGGGTCATCAGTCATCTCAGAACAGGAATGGAAGCAAGTTCCAAAGGACTGTCCAAAGAGGAAAAAGATATTGACTGGGAGTTCTTAAAATAGTGCCATGAGATCTTTTACTCCTAACAAGGCTTCCTTTTAGTGTGTTGCTCAGAGGACGCCAGCTGTAACAATGCAATATATCATGGCTGCATTTTTGTATTCTGGTCTCTTCCATCTAATGATCAATCATAAGACATGGGAGCAGAAATAGGCCATTCAGCCCATCAAGTCTGCCCTGCCATTGAATCATGACCTGATCCATTTTCCCACTCAGCCCCACTGCCCAGTCTGCTCCTCGTAATCTTTGATGCCCAGGCTAATCAAAAATCTGTCAATCTCTGCCTTAAATACACCAAATGACCTGGCCTCCACAACTGCCTATAGGAACAAATTCCAAAGAGTGAAACACGAAAGTCTGCAGACACTGTGATTGAAGGAAAAATGCACCAAAATGCTGGAGGAACTCAACTGGTCTTTTCAGCATTCATAGGAGAAAAATATACGTTGTTGACATTTCAGGCCTGAGCCCTTCTTCAGGGAAAAGGCAGAAATAAGCAAATTCCACATTCACTGCCCTCTGGCCAAAGAATTTCCTCCGCATCTCTGTTCTAAGCAGACACCCTCTAATCCTGAAGTTATGCTCTTTTGTCCTAGGCTCTCCCGCCATGGGAAATAACCTTTGGACATCAACTCGGTCCATGCCTTTCAATAATACTCCAAGTAAGGTCTCACCAGTGCCTTATAAAGCCTCAACATCACATCCCTGCTCTTATATTCTATTCCTCTTGAAATGAACTCCAGCGCTTCATTTGCCTTCTTCACCACCGACTCAACATTCAGACTATCCTGAGGGAATGGCACGTGATGACGTGGGGTTAGACTGATAATCCCTGCTCTCCTTGAAAAAGTGACAAAAAAAATTATAAAAGTTACAGAAAATAAAAAAGAACTATCGGAAGATACATAGAAGACATCAACAATGCCTCCAAAGAAGGATAAAAGCCTTGCTGTTGTACAAGAAACTGAGCAAGGAAAGGAAGAGAGGCCTAGCTTAAGAAAGGATCGGAGTTGTCCGTAAGGTAGCATTCAAAGGAGAGAGGCCAAAAGCTGGGGAGACCTTGGACACTGCTGTACAAGGTTTCCCCCGACAATGGCCGCCGACATCGGGTGAAGAAGTGACTCTGTGCATGCGCAGAGCGCAAAAAAAGGAGGAAATTTTAAATAAGATTCCAGACACTCACAGCTCCAGTGATCAAGAAGAAGACCTGGAAAAACAAAGGAAAGAACGAGAACGACCGACAATCAAGGAAAAAGGTGTAGAAGCTTCTTTATCTTCTGGTGAATTAAAGCAAATGTTAGATTTTTTTTCAACAATCGTTGGAAATGTTAACTGATGAAGTAAGGAAGAATGGTGATAAGATGGAAAGATTAATATAACAGGTAGGCACTAGCATTGAAATACTGAACGGAAAAATTAAAGGGAGTGAATTCAAGATTCAAAATCTTAAAAGATCAAATGAAGGCTCCACACGCAGAAGCAGCTGCTCAGCACAATCAGTTAACGCAAAAAAAGAGACGTTTTGGAAAATTTCAGTGGACAGAACAATATCAAGATTGTTGGTCTTAAAGAAGGGGACGAGGGTCAAGACTTGGAAAAAAGTTTCTGCAATAGTGGATACTGGAATCTTTGGGTCAGGCTGCATTTCAAGGTGACTTGGAGATAGAACAAGCCCATAGGGCACTGAGACCTAAACTAAAGGTCCCATCCAATACTTGTCAGATTCCTTCAATATGAAATAAGAGAGAAGATATTGGAGCTGGCAGTGAAACAAGCTAAAGAAAGACAATGACCTTTGATCTATAATGGAAAAAATCTTTTCTTTTTTATCCAGATACAAGTTTTGATTTGTTGAAAAAGAGAAAGGAGTTTAACCCGATTTAAAGATGTATTGTGGAAAAAAGGCTATGCCATTGTTTTGAGATATCCAGCTGTTTTGAAAGTATTCGTCCCAGGAGGGAGGAATAGATTTTTTACTGAGCCTAATGAAGTAAAGGTATATGCCGATTCATTGCTTGTTAAAGATCAGCAGATGGTTGTTGATACTTGAATTCATTATATAACTGAGAGGTTTTGCTGCAATTGAAAATACATCAAGTTTCAGGAGAGCTTAAAAGGGGAGGAAGGTTTAACCTATATTGTGAGTGATCTAATATACTGGATAAGATTAATGGATTAAAAGGTCTATTGATAAGCTTATATTAAGGGATGGTATGATGTTTCGAGTGAATTAGTGGGGAGAATGTGATGCTGACCACTGCGCTCTCATGCGCACTAATGCGACCAGTTTTGCATCCCGTACCGATCAGGGTGATAGAGACACTTTAACATCACGTGCCTCTGATGTTTTACCTCATCTTTCTCCTTTTTTTTGGTTTTTAGCCTGGACTGTTTATAGATGCAAGATATTATATGGGGAGGGTTGGGTTGGGTGGAGAGATGGAGGGGGATGCTGGAAGGATATAGGTTTTAATTTTGATGTCTAATGGCAGGGAAATTGTCATTTATTAGTATTAATATTAATGGAATTCAGAATCTGATGAAGAGGAAAAGGTTATTGAATTATATGAAAAAAATTAAAGTAGACGTGGCTTTTATACAAGAAACTCACTTAACAGAAATAGAACATATGAAACTAAAGAGAGACTGGATAGGAGGGGTATTCTCTCCTTCATTTAATTCTAAAGCTAGAGGAGTAGCGATATTAATAAATAAAATTTTACCAATTGAAATATTGAATGTAATGTCTGATAAAGTATGTGATGATAAATTACAAAATATATTCTGAATATTGGACCATGATAAAGATATATATGCACCAAATTGCAGATGATGAAAAATGTATACAAGATGTTTTTATGCAGTTAGCTAATGCAACAGGAAAAGTAATTATGGGAGGAGACTTTAATGTTACCCTTGATTCCAAGTTGAATAGATCAGGAGGAATTATGGTTAAAAATAAGATAATAAAAGATGTGAAAAACGTTATGAATGAAATTAAACTTGTTGATTGTTGGAGGAAGATGCATCCTGAGATGCATACTAGAGATTATTCATTTTATTCTTATAGGCATGACATAATCCCATACAGTTATGTTTTTAAATCACCTCTCAACTCCAGACAAGGATATTGTCTGACCATTCACCTTTAGTTATGTCAGTTTTAATGGAGGAGGAGCAAAATATAGGTTAAAGATGGAGATTTATTGTAGCATTTCTGAAATGGAAAGATTTTTGTGAATTCATAAGGCAACAGATAAAACTTTTTTATGGACCTGAATGAACATTCTGTAACTAATAACTTTAAGGCATGTGATTCTCTAAAGGCTTATTTAAGAGGACAAATAATAAGTTATATGGCTAAGGTTAAAAAGATACATGTCTGAAGTTAATTCTTTGGAAAAGGAAATAATAAAGATGGAAAAAGAATTTCAAAAATCGAGGGAATGATCAACAAAGGAAAATATTGGATTTAAAAGAAATTGAAGCTGAATACAATACAAACATATAGAGAAGCGAGGGATACAGATGAACCCGACAAAAATATTTCGAATTGGGAGATAGAGCATATAAAGTTTTAGTATGGCAATTGAAGACTGAACAAGTATCGAGAACAATATTAGCTGTAAAAGAAGATTCGGGTCATCTTACTTACAAAACAAGGTATTAATGATGTGTTTATAAAATTCTATAAGAAATTATATAAATCAGAATCTTTGAAAAATGGGGATAAAATAGATGAATATTTGTCCAAAATTACTTTACACAGTTAAGCATAGATGACAGAATTAACAAATCTATTTACAGTTACAGAATTATGATATATTGATGTCTTTACCAAACAATAAAGCTCCTTACAAATCAAACAGGTTTTATTAAAAATAGAAGATCAGAGGATAATATTGTTAGATTTTTAAGTTTAATAGATATGGCTCAGAAAAGAAAAATACCATCAGTGGCTTTAGCTTTAGATGCAGAAAAGGAATTTGATAGATTAAAATGGGACTATTTATTGAAAGTACTGAAGGTTTTTGGAATTCTGACAAGTTTTATAAATTAGAGAAGAGCATTATATAATTCTCCAATGGCTAAAGTGATTACAAATAGACAAATATCAAAATCCTTTTTGTTGGAAAGATCATCTAGATAAGGATGTCCACTATCTCATTTTTTATTTGCATTAGCTATAGAACCTTCAGCTGAAGTGATTAGAAGTGATAATGAGATTGAAGGCTTTAAGATACACAAGAAAGAACACAAAATCAGTCTTTTTGCAGATGATGTAATACTATATCTTACAAACCCTGACAGCTCATTATTAAAAGTAAATGATCGATTGGCAGAGTATCAGGTTACAAAGTAAATATTGATAAAAGTGAAGTGATGCTAATGATCGAGATAGACTATGTACAATTTAAGAAAAGGATAAAATTTAAATGGCAGACTGGTGCAATTAAATATTTAGGAATTAATGTTTATAAGAATTTAAATAATTAAATTACATACCTTTATGGAGGAAAACTAAAGAAGATTTATTAAGATGGAAAGATTTGCCAATTTATTTAATAGGAAGGATTAAATGTGTGAAGATGAATATCTTTCCTTTTTCAATCTTCACAGATTTTTGTACCAATGTTTTTTCAGGATTTAAATAAAAGTGTAAGATTTATTTGGAGGGAAAAAATGCCTCGGATGGCACTGGAAAAATTAACATGGAAATTTGATCAAGGGTGATTTCGATTGCCTAATTTTAAAAATTACTAGGAAGCAGCTCAACTTAGATTTTTGTCTTCTTGTTATCAGATCGATGAAAAGATAGCATGGGCGCAAATCAAAATGAGTAAAATAGGAGAACGTAAATCTGAACACATTTTATATAAATGGCATGAGGGATTATTAAAAGGAAAATCAGATCCAACAGTTTTGAAGCTTATACTTAAAGTATGGAATGTAGAAAGAGGAATGAAGAATTATCAGTTGGCTAAAATGATATTAAATTCCTTTTACAGTTAATAATGGCTATTTCGATGTTTGGTATAATTGTGGAATAAATAAAAAAAAGGATCCATTTTTTTTTTTACTTTTGACCAATTGAAAGACAAGTATAATATAGCACATCACACTATTTTTTCTTATTATCAACTTAAATCATATTTAATAAGAAAATTAGGGAGGAATTTTAAATTATCAGAACAGAGTCCATTTGAATATCTAATAATGGATAAGTTTATTGAAAGATTTATTACTAATATGTATATCAAATTCCAAGAGACTATTCAGAAAAATGATTTATTCAAATCTAAATCCAGATGGGAAAAAGATTTAAATATACAGATTCAAGAAGAAGTAGGGTCAAAATTATGCTATGAAAGTGTAACTAATGTTAGATATCAAATGGCACAATGTAATGTTTTTACATCAATTATATTATACTCCCTACTTCTTTATTACATCTAAAAAATTGATCAGAACAATTCGAATGAAGGGCATGTAATTTGTATGATCTTTCCTGCATGCAGTCTGGCAAGGTGAAAAGGTACATACATTTTGGAAGGATTTAAGTATTTTATTGGGATGAGTTTTGAAGACGCAAACTTTGAAGGATCCCAGAATATCTTTATTGAGAGATATTTTCCAATTGAAGAAAGAAGTTTTTAAGTGTAGCAAAAGCAAATAAATCTATAGCTGTAACATAGAAATCTGGTGATATTGTGGGGTTGAATAGATGGCAAACAGAATTATTAAATTGTATACCATTAGAGAGAATAACATATCATTTACGAAATCAACCAGAAAAATTTGATAAGATTTGGAAACCCTTTTATTGCTCTGACTTTGCCTGCAGCATCCACCACGGCCCCATCCAACCCGCTCTAATTAGTTATGGTTTGAGATTATGACATAAACTGCAATTAATTAAAAGGTATGTTTATTTGACAGGCTTTTCTTTTTCTTTTTTACCCCCTACTTTTTTGGGGAAGGAGGAGGGTGGGTGGGGGAAGAAAATATATAAAAACTGTATAACTTTTGTGTCATAGTTTTTATTATTCTGATGTTATGGAAAATAAAATTTAATTTAAAAATTTTTTAAAACATTTAGACGATCCTGCACGAGGTCTTCCAGGTCCCTTTGCATCTGGGTATTTTCAATTTTCTCCCCATTTAAAAGAAAAACTGTCCATTGATCAGTTATCAACATCTACCAAATGCTTGTGGGACTGGATTCAAACTATAATATTGCATCAAGTTGTACACATCTTGTTGCAATATTGATTCAGATTTGAACGTCGATTTATTGATGCAGTGAATTAGCTTTCTTTTGTGTGCCATTCACAGGCGAGCAAAGAATCACCATGCTCTGTAGCAATCTTAAAAAATTAAAAGAGAAAAAGGAGAGATTTTCCTTTCAGAGGTTATGAATGGTCGAGGATCACACGGTTCTCTGATGTAGCCACTTCTGCCAGCGTGATTTAAATAAAGGAAGAACAAGGACTTCAGATTTCATGAAGTCAGCAAAAGTAATATTTTGAAACTCACTATACCACTGCTATCTTCCAATGGTTCCTTTGGTCTCTGCTTTCGACGATCAAGTACGGACATCATTTCTTTCTTCATCTGCTGGAGAACTTGCTTCAGTTCAATATTTTCCACCATTAGTTCTTTATGATGTCTTTCATAGTTGTTGATAAGGACTTTGTACATTTCCCCCTCGTTCCTGTAGTTTTGGGAGAGAAATGGGGCACTAAAGGTATTGTACTCCGTATGATGGGTGCTGAGCGATATTATGGGTACGCGTTTTCTGAGCGAGGATGATGGATGGGAAAAATATTTTGCCAGACAATACCTGGCTTCTGTTTTACCAGTTCTCCAAGCACTTCGCCGCCCGTCAGGTCGCCCCACGTAATTAAGGATGTCAATACCTAACGTAAAAGAGTTAATAAACATTACTAACTTCCAAAGATTAGTAGCACAGAGACTCATGGGCCGAATCAATGAAATTTAAACACAGCACAGTAACAGGACCTTTTGGCCCATAAGCCTGCGTCACCCAATTGACATACAATCCCTGTACGTTTTGAGGTGTGGGAGGAAACTGGTGTATCCAGTGAAACCCACGAAGGTCAAGGGGAAAACGTACAAACTCTTTACAGACAACGCCAGATTTCAGCCCCAGTCGCTGGCGCTCTTAGTGTTGCGCTAACTGCTACATGAATTGTGCCACTCCAATCTACCTACCCAATCCAAATGTGGAGAACAGGCCAACTTGCTCCTCTGCCCAGAGCCCACCCTCTTCCACCAGATCTGCATGTATCTAGCCCATCTAGAACACTGCACTTTTGGCAACTTGCAACTTTACACTCTTTTTCACTTTTTAAATCATCTCTTAAAAGCCATTTTAAAAAACTCTTCAAAAAGACAAGAAGATTACTGAAGTTTAAATAACCCCCCATGTTTTTGAAATTAAACTAAATTTTAAAAATAGGTAAATTACTTATCCCTGCATTTTTTCTTTGGCTTGGCTTCGCGGACGAAGATTTATGGAGGGGGTAAAAGTCCACGTCAGCTGCAGGCTCGTTTGTGGCTGACAAGTCCGATGCGGGACAGGCAGACACGGTTGCAGCGGCTGCAGGGGAAAATTGGTTGGTTGGGGTTGGGTGTTGGGTTTTTCCTCCTTTGCCTTTTGTCAGTGAGGTGGGCTCTGCGGTCTTCTTCAAAGGAGGTTGCTGCCCGCCAAACTGTGAGGCGCCAAGATGCACGGTTTGAGGCGTTATCAGCCCACTGGCGGTGGTCAATGTGGCAGGCACCAAGAGATTTCTTTAGGCAGTCCTTGTACCTTGTACCCTGCATACAGGCATTACAACTCCAGTGGGGCCAGCTATAGCTAGAGCAACAACCAACTTGCAGCTCATTCCTCACCTTTGCTTCAGTGGCAAACAAGCCAGAGAGAAGCTGGATAGTGAGATGACAAGAGTTTTTGGAATTACCACAAGCGGTCAACATCAACCTGGTGGAAAATCCAACATCTCAACAAATTCAGAGAGAATTCCAAGCCAGCGAAAGAGGAATGCAAGCATTTTGTTTCAATGATCAACTTAGAACATAAAAGCACAGCCCTTTAACCCATGATTGCTTAGCCCACTGCTCTACTCATTATACACCCATGACTGTGTGGCCAGGTACAATTCCAATGCTATCTACAAGTTTGCCGATGACACCCCAGTTGTCGGCAGAATCACAAACGCCAATGAGAAACCAGACAGGAGGGAGAGAGAGATCAGCTCATTGAATGGTGTAACGACAACAACCTTGCGCTCAATATCAGCAAAACCAAGGAGATGATTGCGGTCTTCAGAAGGAAGTCAGGGGAACATGACCCAGTCCTCATCGAGGGCTCGGTAGTGGTGAGGATCAAGAACTTCAAATTCCTGGGTGACATCATCTCCAAGAATCTGGAGCCTCCACATTGATGCAATCACAAAGGCGGCTCACCAGCGGCTATACTTTGTGAGGTGTCTGAGGAGATTCAGTATGTCAACGAAGACTCTCATAAACTTCTACAGGTAGACCATAGAAGGCATCCCGGCTACTTGCATCTCTGAAGATGCCAACTCTCAGAACAAGAATGAACTCCAGAGGGTTGTTAACTCCGCCTGCTCCATCACATGCACCAAACTTTACTCCATCGAGGACATCGACGAGTGGTGTCTTAAGAAAAAGCAGCTTCTACCCTCAAAGTCCCCCACCACCCAGGCCATGGCCTCTTCACGCTGCTACCTTTGGGAAAAGGTACAGGAGTCTAAAGACGAGGACTCAATGGCAAAAGGACAGCTTCTTCCCCTCTGCCATCGGATTCCTGAATAATCAATGAAGCAAAGACACTGCCTCACTTTTTGTGCACAATTTTTTTTAATCTATAGTAATGTCATAAGATGATTATAATATGAATGTTTGCTCTATGACGCTGCCACAAAATACTGAATTTTGTGACTTGTTCATGACAATTAATTCGGATTCTGATGTGTTAATGTATATAAACCTACTCCACAAAAATCTAACCCCTTCCTCCCTCACACCCATAACCCTCTATTTTCCTTACATCCAGGTGTCTAAAAGTCTTTTAAATGTCCCTATTGCACCAGTCCCCACCACCACCTCCAGCAATGAATTCCAGGTACCCACTGCACTGAATAAAAGACACTTACCTCTGCCACCTCCCCCAAATTTTCCTCCACTCACCTTAAACCAATGTCCTCTGGTATTTACTACTGTCACCCCAGGAAAAATGTGTTGTCTGTCCACCCTATCTAAGCCCCTCATAAATCTTGTACCTCTATTGAGTCACTTCTCATCCTTCATCACTCCATAGTTTTTGCTTTGAGTTGGCTTTTTTTAATTTAACAATCTCTCGTTTTAATGTCTTTGAGTCTGATGAGATTTAAACATTATTAAACGCTATTAAGAAATCAAGGAATTATGGGGTGAGTGCAGGAAAGCAGCAGAATTAACATTGAATGCAGAGCAGGATCAAGGTGCCGAGTGGCCTGCTCCCTCTTTTGTTCGTCTGACAGAAGGTTGCATTTTCCTCCCCACCCCAAAATACAACCTCTGCTGTCATGGGTGCGGAGGTGGAGCCCAGCCAGTGACTAGATCTTGATACTCAAACCCATTAGGAGAGACATCTGCTGCAGGATAAAGGCTGTCCGCGGGCAACATCCCCATCGAGCACAAACCACTTCATACAAGAAAATCCAATCTTTATGTTTTAAGATCATTGTATTTTGACATTTGAGGATATTCGACTTCATGGACAGATATGTTATAATTAATACCTCACACTTCCATCCTAAGAGAATATTGAAAGCTTTTGGACATCTCGGGGAACATAATTGAATATTTTCAAACGTTTTCGGTGCAACATGGTTAGCTCAACGCTATTACAGGGCCAGCGACCTGGGTTCAAATTGGGGTATGTGGACAGCACAGGCTCATAGGCAGGAAGGGCCATTACCACACAGCATGTCCAAATAATTTTAGTGAAAGCAGTTTCTAAGTTTCCTCAAATTCACAACAATCCAACCGATTCCATTAGGTTCTTTTGGAGATCTCCGAAAATTGTGCAGCCTGTGAATCGCAGATTTCTATATTAGACTGGGCTGCTCAACCTGCTGAGTTCCTCCAGCAGATTGTGTTTGGCAAACTGTGTTTCAGATACAAGCACCTTCTGTGTCTTCAATCCTTGCATCATTGTTTATAGACCAGATGGTGGCAGTAAAGGCCAATATGACAGAAGAACTGATCACCAAGAATACAATATTGAAAAGAATGCTCTAATTACACACGATTACAGCTCCAGCAACACTAGTGTGAATCCCGTGCTGGCTGCAAGGAATTTGTACATGCTCCCCACATCTGCGCAAGTTTCCTCCCACCCTCCAAAACTACAGGCTTGTAGATTAATTGGGAGTCGCGGATTCGAGAGCCGGAAGGGCCTGTTACTGTTGCTGAATCACTTACCTTACACCAAGGATTGGTGACTCTTTTAGAGAGGACGGAGGATCAGGAGAGGGTCTAATCTCAAATTGTACATGGACATACCAGCACAAAGGACTGCAGTCACTCCATTTGATTCCAGAATGGCAACTCAATTTCCACATTGTCATGTGCTATTTATAAATGAGACAAGTTCATAGCTCACAAAATCAAAAAATGCAAAACAATTGGGGGTAAAAAAGCAGGAGATGGTGGAAGTCTAAAATAAAAGCAGAATGTTGAAAAACTGGCCTTCAACGTGGAATCTCTTGCTTTCTCTTCCCACAGATGTGGGCCAAACTGCAGAGAATGACAAACATTTTGTGTTTTTATTTTGCACTCAAGTATATTTGTGGGACTAACGCATGCTTATATCCACGAAGCCATTTCAGTGAAAAATAAAATCAGCGTTCCACCCACTTGTGTGAACAAAACAAAGGAGATGATCGTGGATTTCAGGAGGACCAGGAAGGACCACCCTCCATTACACATCAACAACTCTGTAGTGGTGAGTGTGGAGAGCACCGAGTTCTTAGGAGTTCACTTCACTAGTGACCTATCGTGGAGACTCAACATCTCCTCACTTGTCAAGAAGGCGCAACAGTGACTGCATTTCCAGAGAAGAATGAAGCAGGTAAGGCTACTGGCCACCATCTTCTATAGGAGCTCTTCCAACAAGAGTATCCTGGCCGGTTGCAACACAGTGTGGGTACTGTTGCTGCAGAGAAATGGATCGGAGGTCAATCCACAGGACCATAAGAGAGGCAGAGAGGATCACTGGGGTCTCCCTCTCCCCCACCATCAACATGATTGAACAGTATTGTCTGAAGAAGGCACACAAAAATCATTGAGGACCCTTCCATCCTGCACACAGCATCTTTCAGCTGCTCCTGTTGAGGAAGAGATAGAGGAGGATCAGAACCAGCACCACCAGGCTGAGGAACAGCTTCTATCCTTGGACAATCAGAATGCTGAACGACCAAAGGAACTGCTCACACTTACCATCTGAGACTCTCGTATGTACAAAAAAAAATGTATTTATAAAAATGAAATATTTGACCTGCATACGCATTATTTATCTGAATGTGTGTTATGTCTGGTTGAGTGTCTGCGTGTTTTGCACCAAGGAATGGAGAATGCGGTTTCGTGGGGTTGTACTTGTAAAATTAGATAACAATCACTTCACTCAAACTTAATCAGGAAAAAACCCCCACCATGAAGTGGGTGCACGTTCTCAGCAGAACTTACACAGCTTCTTGTCCTTCTTGTCCATTACAAGCTGGTGCAGGCGTTCCTTTAGCTTATTATACTCTCGCTCCTTCCTCTTGAGGTCGTGATTGTACTGAGTCGCACGACTTGCGATGATATTTTGTAATTTTTGGATCTGAAGAGGAAAAGAAATCCAAGCAATTTGCAAGAACATTCAGGAGCAAATAATATTTGGTCTTCTACTACAATAAAGAACCAGTACAGGATAAACAGTTCACATCAAAAAGGAAAATTGTGAAACTAAAACAGAACAAAACCCAGTGCTTTCATGAGATTAAAATATGATATGTTGCTCAGCGAATTTCATAAAGGAATGGGGGGGGGTGAGGGGGTGCACATACAAGCACAAGAAATAGGCTATTCAGCCCATCAAATCTGCCCCAGCCTTTTATCTCCCACTCAGCACCACTGCCTGCCCTTCTCCCCATGACCTACAAAGCCCTTGCTAATCAATAATCTATCAATCTTTGCCTTAAATACACCCAGTGACCTGGCCTCCACAACAGCCTGTGGCAACCAATTCCACAGATTCACCATGCTCTGGCTGCAAAAATTCCTCTGCATCTCTATTCAAAGTGGACATCCTTCAATCCTGAAGTTGTGTCCTCTTGTCCTAGACTCTCCCACCGTGGGAAAGAATGTTTCTACATCTACTCTGTCCACACCTTTCAACATTCAAAATGTTTCAGTGAGGTTTCCCTCATTCTCCTAAATTCCAATGAGTACAGGCCAAGAGCCATCAAACACTCCTCATATGATAACCCTTTCATTCCTTTCAGCACATCCTTTCTAAAAGGAGGAGCCCAAAACTACCCACAATCCTCCACGTGAGGCTTCACCAGGGCCTTATAAGGCCTCAGCATCACATTCCTGCTCTTAGATTCCATCCCTCTTGAAGTGAACACCAGCATTGTATTTGCCTTCTTCACCCTGACTCAACCTGCAAGTTTATCTTCAGGCCGTCCTGCTCGTGGACTCCCAGGTTCTTTTACATTTTAGAACTTTCAGTTTTCTCCCCGTTTAAAAATATTCTGCTCGTTTATTTTTTCTACCCGAGTCCACTTTACAACAATGCATTTCATTTTGGCGTTTCTCTGCCCATTCTCCTCACCTGTCAAAGTTCTTCTGCAGCCTCCCCGTTTCCTCAGCACTACCTGCTCCTCCATCCATCTTCGTATGATCTGCAAACTTGGCCACAAAGCTATTTATTCCATTGTGGCGGGTCACCACTATAGTGAGTGGTGAAGCAACAAAGAACACAAGAGATGCTATGAGCTGACTGGTTTAATAGAGGGAACTCCTGGGCCCACAGAGACCCTCGACTCTGAAGCTCCGGTGAGGCAAGTAGTGGCGTGGTCTGCAACACCATCATCTAAGTCATTCTCTTTGGCTTGGCTTCGTGGACGAAGATTTATGGAGGGGTATGTCCACGTCTGCTGCAGGCTCGTTGGTGACTGACAAGTCCGATGCGGGACAGGCAGGCACAGTTGCAGCGGTTGCAAGGGAAAATTGGTTGGTTGGGGTTGGGTGTTGGGTTTCTCCTCCTTTGCCTTTTGTCAGTGAGGTGGGCTCTGTGGTCTTCTTCAAAGGAGGTTGCTGCCCGCCGAGCTGTGAGGCGCCAAGATGCACGGTTGGAGGCAATATCAGCCCACTGGCGGTGGTCAATGTGGCAGGCACCAAGAGATTTCTTTAGGCAGTCCTTGTACCTCTTCTTTGGTGCACCTCTGTCTCGGTGGCCAGTGGAGAGCTCGCCATAGAACACGATGTTGGGAAGGCGATGGTCCTCCATTCTGGAGACGTGACCCACCCAGCGCAGTTCCAGGAAAAACAAGGACTGGTGTGACGAAAACAACCAGGAAATCCAGGAGCTGCTGGCAAAGAAGCAATCTGCCCACCAGGTTCACCTTGCAAAGCCTTCCTGGCCAGAGAAAAAACGAGCCTTCCGTCTCGCATGCAGCCACCTTCAGCGCAAACTCCGGGAGATCCAAAATGAGTGGTGGACTAGCCTTGCCAAACGAACCCAGCTTAGCGCCGACATTGGCGACTTCAGGGGTTTTTATGACACACTAAAGGCGGTGTACGGCCCCTCACCCCAAGTCCAAAGCCCTCTGCGCAGCTCAGATGGCGAAGTCCTCCTCAACGACAAGATCTCCATCCTCAATCGATGGTCAGAACACTTCCAATCCCTTTTCAGTGCCAACCACTCAGTCCAAGAATCCACCCTTCTCCACCTCCCTCAACAACCCTTGAGGCTAGAGCTGGATGAGGTACTTATCCGGGAAGAGACATATAAGGCAATTGAACAACTGAAAAGTGGCAAAGCAGCAGGAATGGATGGAATCCCCCCCAGAGGTCTGGAAGGCTGGCGGCAAAGCTCTGCATACCAAACTGCATGAGTTTTTCATGCTCTGCTGGGACAAAGGAAAGCTGCCTCAGGACCTTCGTGATGCCATCATCATCACCTTGTACAAAAACAAAGGTGAGAAATCAAACTGCTCAAACTACAGGGGAATCACGCTGCTCTCCATTGCAGGCAAAATCTTCGCTAGGATTCTCCTTAATAGACTAATACCTAGTGTCGCCGAAAATAGTCCACCACTCATTTTGGATCTCCCAGAGTTTGCGCTGAAGGTGGCTGCATGCGCGACTGAAGGCTCGTTTTTACTCTGGCCAGGACGGCTTTGCAAGGTGAGCCTGGTGGGCAGATCGCTTCTTTGCCAGCAGCTCCTGGATTTCCTGGTTGTTTTCGTCAAACCAGTCCTTGTTTTTCCTGGAAGAGAAGCCCAGTACCTCTTCAGTGGACTGCAGTATGGCCGTTTTCAGCTGATCCCAGAGGGTTTCAGGAGATGTGTCTGTGAGGCAGTTTGCATCCTCGAGCTTTGCCTGGAAGTTTCCTCTCACTACGTCTGACTGCAAGTTTCCAACATTGGGGGTTCCACTGTTCTTGAACTTTGGCTTGAAGTGAAGGTTGAGCTTGCAGCGAACAAGCTGGTGGTCAGTGTGGCATTCCGCGCTGGGCATGACCCTGGTGTGGAGCACATCTCATTTGTCTCTTCCTTGCACCAGAACGTAGTCCAGGAGGTGCCAGTGTTTGGATCGGGGATGCATCCAGGTAGTCCTCAGGCTGTCTCTCTGCTGGAAAAGGATGTTAGCAAAGACAAGCCGCTGTTCTGCGCAGAGTTCCAACAGGAGGCGCCCATTGTCATTGCACTTGCCGACACCATGCTTGCCAAGGATTCCTGGCCAGGTTTCTGAGTCTTTGCTGACGCGAGCGTTGAAGTCGCCAAGGATGACAACCTTGTCGGCTGTAGGGGTGCGTTGGATGAGGTTGCGCAGATCAATGTAGAACTTGTCCTTTTCTGCTGGTTCCGCCTGAAGGGTTGGAGCATAGACACTGATGAGGGTGATGCGACGCTTGTTTTGAAGGGGGAGTCGCATGGACATGATCGGGTCCGAGTGGCCTGTCGGGAGGTTTTCAAGTTTGGAGGCAATGGAGTTCTTGACCATGAAACCAACACCAGATAGGCGTCGTTCAGCCTGAGGCTTGCCAGACCAGTAGAGTGTGAAGCCTGTGCCGTGTTCTTGGAGGCTGCCTACATATGCAAGGCGGACTTCAATGTCAAGTCTGAGGAGCTCATGTGCGATAATATAAACAAAATAGAGAGAGTGCAGAGAAGGTTCACAAGAATGTTGACAGGATTTCAAGGTTTAAGTTACAGGGAAAGGTTGTGCAGACTGGGGCTTTTTTCTCTGGAGCATAGAAGATTGAGAGGGGACTTGATAGAGGTGTCTAAGATTTTAAAAGGGACAGACAGAGTAAATGTGGATAGGCTTTTTCAATTAAGAAAGGGGGAGATTCAAACTAGAGAACATGGTTTATGATTGAAGAGGGAAAATTATAAGGGGAACATGAGGGGAAATTTCTTTACGCAGAGGGTGGTGGGGATGTGGAATGAGCTTCCGGCAGACGTGGTCGAGGCGGGATCATTGGTTACATTTAAGGAAAGACTGGATCGTTACATGGATAGGAGGGGACTAGAGGGGTATGGACCCCTGGTCAGTGGGACTAGGAGGGTGGGGATTTGCTACGGCATGGACTAGTAGGGCCGAACTGGCCTGTTCTGTGCTGTAAGTGGTTATATGGTTATATGGAGGGCAGACCGACGTTCAGGTCAGTGGCTGTCAGCCTTGTCTATCATGGTTCTGATGTTCCAACATGCTAGCTTGAGTTTGTGTGCATCTTTTGAGGGGGAGGACGTGGACCTGTCCTCAGGCCTGCACAAAGGAGGTTTTAGGTGGAGTGCAGTGTGCGCAGTACTGGCCCCACCCTTTACACCCATGGTTCAGTGCCGTGGCCAAGCAAGCTGGGACGTGGCAGCGAGGTCCTTGGGTCGTAGGTTTTGTATCGGAGTGACCTTCTCCTATGCAGGTTGCCTAACCAGGCTGAAGAGGCCTGCCTCCCCTTTTAGGTCGAACCATTTCTGGAGATCTACGACCGCCGTCCCCAGTTATGGAGTGATGTGCCCTGGAATCGGCCTGCGTGCGTTTACTCCTGCTGGAGGCCCGAGGTCCTGTTGCTGCCGCCGCCGGAGGCCCGAGGTCCTGCTACCTCCCGGGGGGCCCGAGGACCCACTGCCGCCCAGGGGGCCTGAGGTCCTGCCTGAGTCCGCCTGAGGTAACGGCCGCATCGCGGGGAGAGACCAGGCCTGCCCGCACCGCTGCCCGAACACCAAACACAGACCGCCGTCGCCAGGCAAACCCCGGCAGCCCGCACAGCCTGACCGTTGGCAGCCGAACCCCAGGCCGGGAGCGGTCAATGAGAACAAGCACAATACTACGTCTATATAACACGACCAGTCTCTTTCCACTCTAGTCTAAACACTAACAACTGTGAACTCCATTGCAGAGTTCTCTCCAGTCTTAAAAAAATTTTCTACTAGAACTTTTCTTTCTGATCCTCAACCAACACTGCATCCCCTTTACTCTAAGTCATTAACATCCACATATAAAGCGACCCCAGCAGTGACCTTTGTGAAACTCCACTATCAACTGGCAGACAACTAGAATAGGATTTTCTAGGATGTGGCCCAGATTTCAGGAGTTGCAGGAGAGCACCTTATTCCCTGGAGCGTAGAAGAGTGAGGGGAGAATTGATATTTAAAATTCTGAGGGGGATAGACAAGAGTAAATATAGATAGGCTTTTTTCCACTAAGGGTAAGTGAGATATAAACCAGAGGACATGGGTTAAGAGTAAATGGGTAAAAGTTTAGGGGGAACTTCCTCACACAGAGAGGGGTGGGAGCATGGAATGAGCTTCTAGCTGAAGTGGTGAATGCGGGCTCAATTTTAACATTTAAGAAGAATTTGGACAGGTCCATGGAAGGGAGGGGTATGGAGGGATATGGACTGGGCGCAGATCAGTGAGACGAGGCAGAAAAATAGCTTGGCACTGACTAGAAGGGTCAAAGGGCCTGTTTCTGTGCTGTAGTATTCTATGGTTCTAAAAACTCAAGAGATTTTTCAAATCTATTTAGTCCAAAAACAGAAATTATTCCATGCATGACAAGGTCCCACTGTAAAGATGGTAATCTGATTAATATTGGCCTGGAGTTGGGAAGAAATGCTCGTACTTTTGAATAGCAACACAAGCTCAACCCTTCCATGATAGGCTGCAGGCCTGGCGATGCAGGAGTCAGTACAGCAATTCACTGCAGCTTCTATTGAACCACAGCAACTAAATCAGGCTGGCTACACAAAATGAAACAGAGAGCAACTTCAGGTAGTAATAGTTCCTTTACCAGCACTGTCCACAGACAGCGAGAATGATGACTGACCAAAATACCTGATCAAACTAACCGAGAAGCTCATTTTTTAAATATTTAGACGTACACCACAGGCCCTTTCGGTCCATGAGCCCGAACCGCCAATTACATCCAATTGACCTACAATCCCCAGTACGTTTTGAATGGTGGGAGGAAACTGCAGCACCCAGGGAAAACCCTCACAGACATGGGGAGAATGTACAAACTCCTTACAGACAGCATGGGATTCAAACCCCAGACCCAATCGCTGGCGCTGCAACAGTGTTGTGCTAACCAATAAGCCAACCTTGCTGCCCCAAACTTATTTGTATATATGAATACTTGTCCTGCATATATACGGTTTGTCTGCATGTGTGTCAAATCTAGTTATGTGTCTGTGTGTTTTGCACTGAGGACCAGAGAATGCTGTTTCATTGAGCATTACTTGTACAATCAGATGACACTAAGCCTGACACATCTCAAGCAGTCCATTTCACTTAATTCTCAAAACAAAGAATTCTAGCTGTACATTAAACACACATCTTGTTAATTGGAAGAGCATCATGTGTATGACAAAAGACAATCCTCTGAGTGAAGGAACCTCAACTTCCACTAGTTTCAAGATTCATAAGCTTGTCGATTTCCATGAGAATTTCTTGATCAGAAGAGGGGACAGGGGAATTGAGAAAGATGTTTTATGAAAACTGACTGCTCGGAGCATGTACCTCCTCCTTTTCATTCTTGAGTAAATTGTGAAGTGCCCTGTTCTTCAGTTGCAGCTGCCGGTCTTTCTCTTGGAACGATACAACCTCTCTGCGGGAAGATTCTAGCTGATCCTAAGAAGATTAAAAAGCATAATTAGTCATTGTTCAACACAAATGATAACATCCCAAGTCCATGCAACCTAGAAACGGGGTGTTCAGTCACATCCTTTGGTATGTGGGCCGCAGATGGAGAATGACCATCCCTGCACTGAAGGAAGTGAAGGTCAGCTGAAGGAGAGCGCCACCTCACATCAAGACCTGGAGAAATGTCACACCCCAAAACATTTGCTAATTTTCTCTTCCCACAGATGCTGCCTGACCAGCTAAGTGTTCCCAGAATTTCACATTTCCAATACTTGGGTTCCCCTCCACACCTGTCGCCCCACCCCCACCCCCAAACACCCAGATCACTTTACCCCTAAAACAAACATCAGAAAACCATGATTAAGAAAGGAGTATGCAATTTAGAGATAATAATGAAAACAGAGAAATACTGGAGGCAAGCTGAGCAGAGCTAGGACTTTTCTCTTTGGAGCACAGAATTATGAAAGGAGACTTGCTAGAGGACTACAAGATTCTGAGAGGCATGGATAGGGTGGACAGCCAGTGCCTTTATCCCAAGGCAGGAATAGCAAATGCCAGAGGACATTTCTGCAAAGTGAAGGGAGAAAAGTTTAGGGGAGACATCAGGGGTAAGTTGTTGGTTTTTCTTTTTGTTTTTTTTAATATATAAAAACAGAGAGTTGTGGGTGCCTGGAATGCCTTGCCAGGGATGGTGGTGGAGGCAGAAACATTAGGGGCATTTAAGAGAATGTGAGACAGGCACGGGGATGGAAGAAAAAGTTATGGTTGTAGGGAGGGTTTAGTACTTTTTTTGGAAGGAATGTCTAGGCCAGCCTAGTATAGAGGGCTGAAGGGCCTGTACTATGCTGCAATGTTCTATGTTCTAATTCAGTAGTTCTCACAGCATCTATAGGAGGTAAAGTTGTAGAACCAAAGTTTCGGGTCTGAGCCCTTCTTCAAGTGGTGCAGCCACTTATCACCTGTACCTGATCTTCACGCCAAATGATGGTCATTACTAATTTTACGAGAAGCAACAAACTAGAAACCTTTGCTTGCCTGTGCTCCAACCCCTGCACTTTCTTTCCCTACCCACAGCCTCTTAATTCAATTGCCTGCCTGTTTTATACTCATACCTTGAAGAAGGGCTCAGGCCCGAAACGTCAGTTATGTATCTTTACCTCCTATGGACATTGCGAGTTCAGCTGAATTCCTCAGCATTTCTGTGTCTTTACAACAATCACAGCATCTGCAGACTTTTGTGCTTCATGTCAATTAGAGACTCTATTCTGCAGACATAGAACCAGCTAACCAGGGATGGGCAAATGATCAGTGTTCAAGGTTTTCAAATCTTATTTATAATCTCACACCCACAGAGCCATGAAAACATTCAAGGTAACAAACAGTTCATAAACTGCAATTGAGCAGAGAAAATCAAGATCAGAAACAATTCATTAAGCTGTTCAAGTACCTTAAACCAGTTTTCCAAGGATCCCACGGAGCAAACGAGCGACCCGCAGGAAAAAGAATCTCAGGGTTGTAAGTAATGTCATGTACATACTCTGACAATAAATCTGAACTTTGATTGTTGATATGCAGGTGTTGCACCTGAAGGCACTTACTGTTTTCTGCTGTTTACCTTTAGTTTAACTTGGCTGTGGTACAGGTGATCCATATCACTACTCGACTTCAGGTGCTGTGATTCCATGTCTTCTAGTGCGCGAAGATTTTTGCGATGAAGTTGGAGAAGGTCATACGTGGTATTTAAAATGGCCACCAGGCTCAGCTTTTGCTGTGCCTCATCAGTGTAAAAGGATGGAAAACCCAGGGTGGCAAGTTCCTAACAGTTTAATAACAAACCAGATATGACTCCCAGAATTTCAAACTAAAATATTAGTTTTGAGTGATAACCTTTAAATAAGAATCCCCCCCCTCCAAAAAAAATCTGACACTTACTGCTGACCAGTGGCAAAATGTAAATTATCATTTAAAGGTTTAAATTTTATTTAAAGCCTGCATAGAGCCAACAGCAGTCGGACCAGGCAGATAGACCCCGAAGAGGAGCACTGAGACTTTGCAAATAACTAACGGGGCATGTGCAAGATTTCATTGGACCCAGCAGAAAGATGGCGGCAGTGTTGAGACTTCGTTGGCATGGTAAGAATGTTAGTCTCGGTGTAGGGTAACCTGGATTTTACGGTGACATTTTTAAGTTTAGGATCGTCCTATACCCCTGCATACAGCAGATGGTAAACAATGAGAGTCAAATACTCACAGCAATTGAACAGATCAGTTCAATTAAACACACTTGTGACAGAACATGCTCTGTTTAATATTGTATGATTTTGGGAGATAAAGTATGGCAGGCTTTTTTTAGTGTTGGTCACATACAAACACTTTAAAACAGGTCTCATTTAAAATACTGGAGCTCTGATCAAGCCAGATAGGATGGCTCCGAATATCTTAGCAAAAGCTCTGGGAAGTGCCCAAGGTATTTCACTAATGGAATGCTATTTTGAAAATCAACAGATAAAGGAACTTGCTGTTCTAAGAGGGGCATGAGGTTTTGCAAGCAGAGAGAGTCAAACAGGCTTTTCTCGGAGGGGGAGTGGGGGAGAAGGGGAGAGAGGGAGAGGGGAGTTCAGCCCCCAAAATGTTACAAGCCGAGAGGACCCTGAAACCCAACAGCAATAGATATTCACCAAAACAAATGGTAACTAAAAAAAGTTGCTTTTAATTATCTTTAAACATGAAAACAGAATCACACTTTAACTTATCACTATTAATTTACTTTACCTCACTTAATCCCCTCTAATTCTAAGCACACATGTATGTAATGTGTGTTTAAGTTCAGGAAAGTTCTTTGGTTCACAGACCAATCTCACTTCTCATTCCTCGAAGTTCATTGGTTGCAGGCAACCCTTATACTGTACACAGAATTTAATCTTTAAGAAGTTCACCAGGCTTTAGTGCTTGAAAGGTTAATGGTTACTGCTCAGGAAGGTTCTTTTTGGTTTTCAGAGAGAGATTTGTTGTCCTTGGAGATGAACTGATCCCTTTTTTATCAGCCACTTCAGTGTCTTGCCCAAGAAACTTGCCCCATCAGGGTTTTTCAGATGAAAACCTCTTTCTTTCAGGTCACCACAGAGTTCCTTTTTGATTCCCTTATTTCAAGTGAAACATTAGGCAGCCAGTCCTCTCCTTTTGTATGAACCACAAGGGCTTTGACCAGGCTAAACTAAGCACTCACAACCCATCTTCAAAATGGGGTTTGCCACAAGCTTTCCAGCTTGTCCTGTTCCAGTTCCAGCTGCTGCTGCTGAACTCTAGCACTGTAGAGCTGACTTCTCTCCCTCACTCTCAGAGAATAACCTATTTTTTCTCTTTCTGCTTGCAAAACCACATGACCCTCTTAGAACAGCAACCTCCACTCAGACAGACTGCAGCTCCAACGGCTCCTCCGACTTCTTTCATCTGTTGCTTTTCAAAACAACATTCCATTAGTGAAGTCCCTTGGGCACTCCCCAAAGCCTTTGCAAAGGTCTACGGGGCTTGAGCAGAGCTCCAGTATTTTAAATGTTTGGTCCCCGTGTCCAAATCCTTGATACAAATGACAAAAACCTGGGCCTCGAACTAGCTGCAACTGAAGAACTGTTTTAAAGTGTTTGTATGTGACCTACACTTAAAAACAACCTGTCAGACTTCATCTTCCAAAATCATATCTATATACAATATAAAACACAACATATTCTGTCACACACTCCAGATCAGAATCAGAATTTATTGTCATGAACATGTCATGAAATTTGTTGTTTTGTAGCAAGGCTACAGGTGCAAATATTGCTAGAAATTGCATTTAAAAAATAAAAAGATAATACTATACAATGGAGCCACCAACTAAATGATTATCTTTGATTAATGACATAGAAATAACAGGGATTTTTGAATCAGGAGTTATGTCAAGAATAGCTTTGTTGGTGTGGAGACATCTCTAGCTTCTGCTGTGGCAATAATTCCATGTCTAATTAGAGTTCTGAACAGAGCTCTGTGATCAACAACTGATGTCATGGCAGTGTTTACAACTCAAGTAAATCGGATCGAGTTCAGAAGTCATGAGGTGATGTTGCAGCTCTAAAAACACCTCTGGTGAGACCACACTTAGAATATCGTGTCCAGTTCTGGTCACCCCATTTTACAGGAAGGATGTGGAAGCTACGGAGAGGGGGCAGAGGAGGTTTACCAGGACGTTGCCTGGATTGGGAAATAAGTCTTATGAGGCAGGATTGGCAGAGCTGGGACTTCTCTTTGGAGTGAAAAAGGATGAGATTATGAGAGGCATAAATAAGGTAGACAGCAGCACCTTTTTCCCAGGGCAGGAGCAGAGAACACCAGAGGACATCTGTACAAAGTGAAGGAAGAAGGTTTAGGGGAGACATCAGGGGAAAATTTTAAAGAAAGTGCTGTGGGTGCCTGGAATCCAATGAACCACAGATGCTACCTTACTTTATCTTATACCATTTTTATTTATTTTGAAATGTATTATTTATAAATGTTGGCACTGTGACGCTGCCACAAAACAATGAATTTCGAGACCTGTTCATAACAATAAATTGTGATTCTGATATTGGTGGAGGCTGGAACAATAGGGGCATTTAAGAAATTCTTAGAAGGGCATGTGAATGAAAGAAAAATCTAGGGTTGTGAAGTAGGGAGCATTTAGGTTGTTTTTGGTAATGGTACATATAGGTCAGCACAATATCGTGGTCCATAGCGCCTGTATTGTGCTCTAATGTTCTGTACTCTGTGACCCCATTTTTAGGATTGAGAGAGAAAATATGGAACTACCCACCTATTAGCTTAACATCAGTAGCAGAGAATGTTCTAGAATCTATGATGAAAGATCTTAACAGAACTTCTTAAAAAGAATAACATGATTGTACAAATTGTACATGAAGGAAAATGCATCTGACTAACCCCTGGAAGACCTTGTGTTTGTGACCAGTAGAATTGATAAAAGGGGAACTTATGGGAACGATTCACTTGGACCTGTGAGTCGTTCAATAAGATTGATGTAAGAGGTTAGAGCACATATTGGGGGTTACAAACAAACATAGAATGAGAATTGGTTGACTGGTCAGAAAGCAAAGTGAGGAAATGATGGTCATTCTCACACGTGGAGGCGGTGAATAAAGCATTACTGCAAAACTAATTCGAGGCCCAGGTTTTTGTCATTTGTATCAAGGATTTGAACAAGGGGACCAAATGTTAGAATCATATGATGAACATACTGTATATGCTTATGTAATTGTCACACTTTTTTTAAACACCAATAAAGAGGGAGTCAACTTTGACACAGGTCAAACTTTTGAACTTGAAGTACCTGAGTCATTCAGGCGTCAGGAGCTCGGATGGGCAGTAGGTTGGGGGAGGATCCATGGCTGGGAGCTCAGATGGGCGGGTAGCCAGGGCTAGGATCTGCGGTTGGGAGCTAGGATGGACTGGTGAAGATCCGCAGTTTGGATGGGCAGGCAGCGGACAGGAGCTCCACTGGGCATTTGGCTGCGGCTAGGGTCCGCTGCCAGAGCATCAGGAGTTCCGATAGGCGGGCAGCTGGGCATTGGGAGCTCCGGTAGGCGGGCAGCTTGGTGTCTGGAGCTCCGGTAGGCGGGCAGCTTGGTGTCTGGAGCTCCGGTAGGCGGGCAGCTGGATGTCTGGAGCTCCGGTAGGCAGACGGCTGGGGCATGCATCTGCTGTGGGGAAAGCAACCGCTGTCGGGTGTTGGGAGCTTGGATGAGCAGGCGGTTGGAGCCAAAAATGGGGGAGGGGTCGATTTTTACACAGGTCATACAAAAAATATTTGATTTTTGGGTCAGAAAATACGGAGGTCGACTATTACGCGGTATCAACAATTTCACGAGTATATACGGTATTCTCTACTTATTAAAGCAATTTATTTTTTATTTGCCTTTCAATTAATGGCAGAATTTACCCTGGTATGAAATTTGCATTTGATTGTTACTATTTTCAGCAATAATTGAGGAAATAAATAAACCCCAGAGGAGGCCACAGTGATCTAACAACAGCATGCTCCACAATGACATCATCTTATTTTTAAAAAGTTCGAGAGAAATTTTAAAACAACTTGCCTGATTGAGGTAAGCTATGCATTGTTCTACATTCTCGTTTGTGCAAAACAAACTTAAATTATGAGTGCTATTTACAAGAAGTGACTCAGTGACGTTATGGCAGGGAGACATTCTGGGCCTGGATGTGCAGTGATAATTAAATTCTTCGCTATCTGTCAGGAGAAACAAATGATTCAAATCAGTGTAATTACTCATGCATTTTTTAATGTATTCAAACCCGTTCAGCACTTTATTATCAATACTTCAAGTTGTAAAAGGCTGTTTGATTTATTGGAATCACATTATGGCTGATAAAGTTGTGCAAGGCAATGCCTTCAAAAAAGGTCCCAAATTATGATTTGCAGTATTTATTTAGTGCATTGGTAAACTACATTTATTGCACATTCTATCAATATATTATGAAAGCACACCAGACTGTTTAAAGACCATTCTTCCTGCAGCCATCAGGCTCCTGAATGAACCCACAACAGCGCTATTACGCTGCCCTTGCTTGGTGCTAATTGATCTTCCTTTTCATTGCAATCCTATACCATGCAAATGTGCCCTTTACACAGCTGAAGAGATGTTAGACAAACTGTCGGAAGAAACTTTCTTACTGAACTAGATTTAATGCGACAAAACTTAAAAGGGGAAGGAATGTATTTCAGCCTGGAATTTACAATGCAGTAAAATTTGAACATCTGATATTCAACAATTCAAAAAATGACGGTTCACCAGCTGATGCTCCTGCCACCCCCCTCCCCCACCCCTCGCAGGGGACACCCACTCGCAAGGAGACTCAGCTTCAGCAATTCCCGCATCCTCACGGAATAATACAGCACAGAAACCGGCCCCTTCAGCCCTTCCAGCTGGTGCTACACTATTATTCTCCCTAGTCCCACTGTCATGCACCCTCCACATATTCCTCCATCCCTCTCCCATCCATAGATCTGTCCAAATGCTTCTTAAAAATTTAAATGGAGCCTGCATTCACCACTTCAGCTGGCAGCTCATTCCACACCCCACCACAATGTGTGAAGAAGTTCCCCCTAAACCTTTTCCCCTTTAACCCATGTCCTCTGGTTTGTATCTCACCCACCCTCGGTGGAAAAATCCAACCTACATTTACTCTGTCCCCCTCATAATTTTAAATACCTCGATCAAATCTCCCCTCATTCTTCTGTGATCCAGGGAATAAAGTCCTGACTTGTTTAACCTTTCCCTATAACTCAGTTGTTGAAATCCAGGCAACATCCAAATAAATCTCCTCTGCATAATTCTAGCTCTCACTTTATGATCACCTGATTCTGTTGGCTGCCCTCCCTTGAAGTTACCAGATTCACTTAAATGTTACTTTTAATTTACATCTTTAAAATGTGTTGTGTACGGCTATCAATAAACTTGATAGCCCTAAAAATCTGGTAGCCCAGCATATCAGATTCATAGGTTCTTGCTCACGTCACACTCTATCAACAAAACACTCATCACTTATGAGGCTGGTAACGCAACTAGATTTCCCTGGAATCTTCAGGAATAGAAAACCCGTGAACCCAAGAGAAATCCCAGGAAATATAGATTATTGATGCTGGAACCTGGAGGTTCAAACTGGCAGAGGAACTCAGCAGGTTGAGCAGCGTAAGTGAGAGAAAAGAAATGGTTGACATTTTGGATTGAAATGTTTCATCATGACCCATGCATGCCAGGAAATATAGTTTAAGAAGTGGCAACTTCAAGCTGTGTCTTAAGCTGCTCTCGACTCAATGAAGGCCATAGTCAGTCATGCCAAGTGGTCAAGACCAGAAAAATAGCACAGACAGAGCCAAATCTGGACTATGCTCAAGTATCAAAGAGTAGTGAAGCTAATTCATAATAAAATGTTGAACTAAAGCTACAATCAAAAGTTGGGAAATTAGAAAGTCGACAAAGGCTGTAGATGTTGTCTACATGGACTTCAGTAAGGCCTTTGACAAGGTCCCACCTGGGAGGTTAGTCAGGAAGGTTCAGACGTTCAATAATAAATTGGATTCGGAAACGTTGGACAAGAGAACCCAGAGATTAGTGGTGGATGATGTTTCTCAGACCGGAGGCCTGTGACTAGTGATGGGCCTCAGGGATCGGTACTGGGACATTGATTAGGATACCCATACTTCTTCTTTGGCTTGGCTTCGCGGACGAAGATTTATGGAGGGGTAATGTCCACATCAGCTGCAGGCTCGTTTGTGGCTGACAAGTCCGATGCGGGACAGGCAGACACGGTTGCAGTGGTTGCAAGGGAAAATTGGTTGGTTGAGGTTAGGTGTTGGGTTTTTCCTCCTTTGTCTTTTGTCAGTGAGGTGGGCTCTGCGGTCTTCTTCAAGGGAGGTTGCTGCCCACCGAACTGTGAGGCGCCAAGATGCACAGTTTGAGGTGATATCAGCCCACTGGCGGTGGTCAATGTGGCAGGCACCAAGAGATTTCTTTAGGCAGTCCTTGTACCTCTTCTTTGGTGCACCTCTGTCACGGTGGCCAGTGGAGAGCTCGCCATATAACACGATCTTGGGAAGGCGATGGTCCTCCATTCTGGAGACGTGACCTACCCAGCGCAGTTGGATCTTCAGCAGCGTGGATTCGATGCTGTCGGCCTCTGCCATCTCGAGTACTTCGATGTTAGGGATGAAGTCGCTCCAATGAATGTTGAGGATGGAGCGGAGACAACGCTGGTGGAAGCGTTCTATGAGCCGTAGGTGATGCCGGTAGAGGACCCATGATTCGGAGCCGAACAGGAGTGTGGGTATGACAACGGCTCTGTATACGCTAATCTTTGTGAGGTTCTTCAGTTGGTTGTTTTTCCAGACTCTTTTGTGTAGTCTTCCAAAGGCGCTATTTGCCTTGGCGAGTCTGTTGTCTATCTCGTTGTCGATCCTTGCATCCGATGAAATGGTGCAGCCGAGATAGGTAAACTAGTTGACCGTTTTGAGTTTGGTGTGCCCGATGGATATGTGGGGGGGCTGGTAGTCATGGTGGGGAGCTGGCTGATGGAGGACCTCAGTTTTCTTCAGGCTGACTTCCAGGCCAAACATTTTGGCAGTTTCCGCAAAACAGGACGTCAAGCGCTGAAGAGCTGGCTCTGAATGGGCAACTAAAGCGGCATCGTTTGCAAAGAGAAGTTCACGGACAAGCTGCTCTTGTGTCTTGGTGTGAGCTTGAGTTTTTCAAGCTCTGCTGGGACCAAGGAAAGCTGCGTCAGGACCTTCGTGATGCCATCATCATCACCCTGTACAAAAACAAAGGCGAGAAATCAGACTGCTCAAACTACAGGGGAATCACGCTGCTCTCCATTGCAGGCAAAATCTTCGCTAGGATTCTCCTAAATAGAATAATATCTAGTGTTGCCGAGAATGTTCTCCCAGAATCACAGTGCGGCTTTCGCGCAAACAGAGGAACTACTGACATGGTCTTTGCCCTCAGACAGCTCCAAGAAAAGTGCAGAGAACAAAACAAAGGACTCTACATCACCTTTGTTGACCTCACCAAAGCCTTCGACACCGTGAGCAGGAAAGGGCTTTGGCAAATACTAGAGCGCCTCGGATGCCCCCCAAAGTTTCTCAACGTGGTTATCCAACTGCAGGAAAACCAACAAGGTCGGGTCAGATACAGCAATGAGCTCTCTGAACCCTTCTCCATTGACAATGGCGTGAAGCAAGGCTGCGTTCTCGCACCAACCCTCTTTTCAATCTTCTTCAGCATGATGCTGAAACAAGCCATGAAAGACCTCAACAATGAAGACGCTGTTTACATCCGGTACCGCACGGATGGCAGTCTCTTCAATCTGAGGCGATACCCACACAGTTGATTGGGATACCCATACAGTTTGAGGGCTGGATGGGCTAGAGTTCGTTAAATGTGTTCAAGATTGTTTTCTAAATCAATTAGTAGAAGAACCGACTCGGGACAGTGTAATACTAGATCTCCTGTTAGGGAATGAGCTAGGTCAGGTATCGGACATTAATGTTGGAGAACAAATTGGGTCTAGTGATCATAACTCTGTTAGTTTTCGGGTAGTTTAGGAAAGAGCAAGGAGGGGCCTAAAGTTGAGGTTCTGGATTGGAGAAGAGCAAATTTCGAAGGAATAAGAAGGGATTTGGGGAGTATTGAGTGGAACAGGATATTTTCAGTTAAGGATGTAAATGAAAAGTGGAAGATATTCAAAAAAGAAATTTTGAGGGTACAGAGTAGATATGTCCCAGTGAGGATCAAAGGAAAGACTGGAAGTCATAGGGAGGCTTGGTTTTCGAGGAATATTGGAAATTTGGTTAGGAGAAAAAGGGAGGTGTACAAGAGGTATAAAGAGCAGGGAGCTGAGAGTTTGAAGGAGGACTACAAGGAGTGTAGAAGGAATCTTAAGAAAGAAATTAGAGAGGCCAAAAAAAGGCACAAAGAGGCTTTGGCAGACAGAGTAAAAATAAATTCAAAGGGTTTCTATAGGTACATTAAAAGTAAAAGATTAGTGAGGGATAAAATTGGACCCCTTGCAGATAGCGAAGGTAGGCTGAGTGAGAAGTCAGAGGAAATGGGGGAAATTTTGAATGATTTATTTGCCTCGGTATTCACTAGGGAAAAAAAATATTGAACCAGTTGAAGTAAAGAAAAATAGTGGGGAGGTCATGAAGCATACAAGGATAACCGAGGAGGTAGTGATGGCTGTGTTGAAAAAGATAAAGGTGGATAAATCTCCGGGACCGGACAAAATATTCCCAAGGACACTCAGGGAGGCTTGTGGACAGATGGTGGTGCCATTAACAGAGATATTTAGGATGTCACTGATCATGGGGGTAGTGCCAAAGGATTGGAGGGTGGCGCATGTGGTTCCGCTGTTTAAGAAAGGGTCCAAATGTAAACCTGGGAAATATAGGCCCGTGAATCTGACATCTGTGGTGGGTAAGTTGATGGAAAGTGTTCTGAGGGATGGTATTTACAAATATTTGGAGGTACAGGGATTGATAGGGAGTAATCAGCATGGTTTTGTCAGGGGTAGATCATGCTTGACAAAACATTTTGAGTTCTTCTAGGGGGTTACAAAAAAGGTTGATGAAGGGAAAGCTGTGGATGTTGTCTATTTAGACTTCAGTAAATCTTTTGACAAAGTTCCCCACAGGAGGTTAAGAAAAAAGGTGGAGGCATCAGGTATAAATAAGGAGGTAGTGAAATGGATTCAGCAGTGGTTGGATGGAAGGTGTCAGAGAGTAGTGGTAGAAAATTGTTTGTCCAATTGGAGGCCGGTGACTAGTGGAGTTCCTCAGGGTTCGGTCCTGGGTCCACTATTATTTGTTATATATATTAACGATCTGGATGTAGGGGTAGAGAATTGGATAAGCAAGTGTGCGGATGACACAAAGATTGGTGGTGTTGTGGACAGTGAGGAAGATTACCGTAGATTAAAAGGTGATTTAGGAAGGCTGGAGGTGTGGGCTGAGAAATGGCTGATGGAATTTAATACAGATAAATGTGAGGTGCTACATTTTGGAAAGGCAAATTTAAATAGGTCATATACATTGAATGGTCGACAATTGAGGAGTGCAGAGCAACAAAGGGATTTAGGAGTTATGGTAAATTGTACCCTCAAGGCTGATACTCAGGGAGATGGTGTGGTGAAGAAGGCATTTGGAATGTTAGTATTGAATTCAAGAGTAGGGAGATTATGATGAAATTGTACAAGGCATTGGTGAGGCCAAATTTGGAGTACTGTGTACAGTTTTGGTCACCAAATTATAGGAAAGATATAAAGAAAATAGAGAGAGTGTAGAGAAGGTTCACGAGAATGTTGACAGGATTTCAAGGTTTGAGTTACAGGGAAAGGTTGTGCAGACTAGGGCTTTTTTCTCTGGAGCGTAGAAGATTGAGGGGGGACTTGATAGAGGTGTTTAAGATTTTAAAAGGGACAGACAGAGAAAATGTGGATCGGCTTTTTCAATTAAGAGTGGGGGAGATACAAACTAGAGGGCATGGTTTAAGATTGAAGGGGGAAAATTATAAGGGGAACATGAGGGGAAATTTCTTTACGCAAAGGGTGGTAGGGATTTGGAATGAGCTTCCGGCAGACGTGGTTGAGGCGGGATCATTGGTTACATTTAAGGAAAGACTGGATAGTTACATGGAGAGGAGAGGACTGGAGGGGTATGGACCGGGTGCTGGTCAGTGGGACTAGGAGGGCCGAACTGGCCTGTTCTGTGCTGTAAGTGGTTATATGGTAACACTTGCAGTGGGATCTGCAAGATCAATTAGCACCAAGCAAGTGCAGCATAATAGCACTGTTGTGGGTTCATTCAGGAGCCTGATGGCTGCAGGAAGAATGGTCTTTAAACAGTCTGGTGTGCTTTCATAATATATTGATAGAATGTGAAATAAATGTAGTTTACCAATGCACTAAATAAATATTGCAAATCATAATTTGGAACCTTTTTTGAAATCTATCAGTCCTAAGTAAATGGGCATTGCCTTGCACAACTTTATCAGAGAGAACAAAAAGAAAATCAATAAAGTGCACAAGTAAGAGTCCTTAAATGAATCTTTGATTGAGTTTGTCATTGAGGAGTCTGATGGTGGAGAGATAGCAGCTGTTCCTGAACCTGGTGGTGCGAATCCTGGGCACCTATACCCCTTTCCTGATGGCACCAGTGAGAACAGAGCATGTGCTGGTTGATGTGGATCTTTGATGATTGCTGTTGCTCTCCAACAGCAGCATTCCGTCAGTGTATTCAATAGTGTGATGCCCTAGGCTGTGACCACTTCCTTTTGGAGGGTTTTATGCTCAGGAGTATTGATGTTTTCATACCAGACAGTGATGCAGCTGGTCAGCACATTTTCCACCACACCTCTGTAGAAATTTTCCAGGGTTTTCAATGTCATACTAAACCTCTACAAACTCCTGAGGAAGCAGAGAAACTTCTCAATGCTATTGGTGTGTTGGGTCTAGGAAAGATCCTCCGAGATAGTAACTCCTCCCAAGAACCTAAAATTTGCTCACCCTCTCCACTCTGATCCCCCAATGATCACTGGATTGTAGACCTCTGGCTTTCTCCCGAGCTGAAGTCAACAATCAGCTTAGTTTTGGTGACATAGAGTGCAAGGTTGTTGTTGGTACACCATTCAGCCATGTTTTCAATCTCCCTCCCTCCCCTTCCTTTATACAACACACTACCGTGGTATCGTTGGCAAATTTGTAGATGGTGTTACAGGTGGATAGGGTTGCTATGGTAAAGTTGTACAAGCCATGAGGCCAAATTTGGAGTACTGGGTGCAGTTTTGCTCACCTAACTACAGGAAATATATCAATAAGATAGAAAGAGTGCAGATAATATTTATGAGGATGTTGCCCTGACTTCAAGAACTGAGTTACAAGGAAAGGTTAAACAAATTAAGACTTCATTCCCTGGAGCATTGAAGAATAAGGTGAAATTTGGTAGAGATATTCAAAATTATGAGGAGGACAGACAGAGTAAATGTTGGTGGGCTTTTTCCACTGAGGGTGGGTGAGATACAAACCAGAAGTCTAGGGTCAAGGGAGATCATTCCACGGCAGATGCAATATCGCTGGTTCTCCACTCCGCTCTGGATCACCTAGAAAACAGCAATTCATGCTTACAGCTGCTCTTCATTGACTATAGCTCGGTCTTCAACACCATTACTCCCTCAGTGCTAGTCAAGAAGCTCATTGGAAGACCACAGTCAGTACAACTTGGAAACAATGTCTCCTCCTCACTGATAATCAACACGAGCGCACCCCAAGGATGTGTGCTTAGCCCACTGCTCTACTCATTATACACCCACGACTGTGTGATCAGGCACAATTTCAATGCTATCTACAAATTTGCCAATGCCCACAGTTGTTGGCAGAATCACAAATGGCAACGAGAAAGTTTACAGGAGGGAGATAGATCAGCTCGTCGAATGGTGTCACAACCTTGCACTCAACATCAGCAAAACCAAGGAGATGATTGTGGACTTCAGGAGGAAGTCAGAGAAACATGACTCAGTCCTCATCGAGGAGAAGGTTAAGAACTTCAAATTCCTGGGTGTCAACATCTCTGAGGATCTGTCCTGGAAGCTCCACGTTGATGCAATCACAAAGAAGGCTCACTAGTGGCTATACTTTGTGAGGTGTCTGAGGAGATTCGGCATGTCACCAAAGAATCTTGTAAACTTCTACAGGTGTACTGTGGAGAGCCTTCTGGCTGATTGCATCACTGCCTGATACAGAGGCGTCAACTCTCAGGACAAGAATAAACTCCAGAGGGTTGTTAACTCGGCCTGCAACATCACAGGCACCGCTCCACTCCATCAAGGACATCTACATGAGGCGGTGTCTTAAAAAAGCAGCCTCTATCCTCAAGGACCCCACCACCCTGGCCATGCCCTCTTCACTCTGCTACCATCAGGGAAAAGGTACAGGAGCCTAAAGACGAGCACTCAGCGGCACAAGGACAGCTTCTTCCCCGCTGCCATCAGATTCCTGAATGATCAATGAACCAAAGACATGGCCTCACTTTTCGTGCAGTATTAATGTTATTTTTTTTTTTTTTTTTTTTTTTACAGTCATGTTGTAAGATGGTTAAATATATGTTTGCACTGTGTGATGTTGCCACAAAACACTGAATTTCCTGACAATAAATCCTGATTCTGAAAGGGGAAACATTTTGGGGAAATATTGGGGGGGTGAATTGCTTCACACAGAGAGTGGTGAGTGTATGGAACGAGCTGCCAGCTAAGGTAGTGAATGCAGGCTCAACTTTAACATTTAAGAATTTATACAGGTACACAGATGGGAGAGGTATGGAGCACTATGGCCTGGGTGAACCTTAGTCTATCTTGGCAGAGAAATGGTTCAGCACCGACTAGAAGGGCCCTGTTTCTGTGCTGTAATGTTCTATGGTTCTAAAGTGAATTTAATCCTGAAGAGGGTGAGGTGATGCAGTAGGAAGCCAAATAGGGGTAGAAGGTATACACTTAATGTTAAGGCCTGAGGGAATTTTGAACACAGTTCCTTGAAAGTGGCAAAACAGGTAGATGGGATAGTAGTGAAGGGAGAAGGAAAGCTGGTCTTCACAGAAGAGGGCAGAGAAGATTAAAGTTGCAACTTTACAAACCACCCAGGAGTTTTGTGTGCACTCTGGCTGTGTGGTGGCTCTGGAGGGAGCGCAGTAGAAATTTACCAGGATGATTGATTAGAAGGAATTAACTAAAAGGTGAGGTTAGACAAACTTGGGTTGTTTTCTCTGGAGCAGAGGTGATGGTGTTTGTACATTTGAGAGAGACGGTCAGAACTATCTCCCGAGCTAGAAGTGTGAAATACTACTTGACGTACATTTAAGGGAAGAGATGGAAAGTTTAAAGATGTGAAAGGAAAATTGTTTCTTTTTATATATAATGTGGTAGATGCCTGGAATGGTTTTTGAGGAAAGTGGTGAAAGCAGATATGATAGAGAAACACAAAAGCCTGCAGACGCTATAATTGTGGTAAAAACACAGAAATGCTGGAGGAGCACAACAGCGTCCACAGGCGGGATGATGAAGAAGACCTCAGGCCCAAAACATCAGTTATATATCTTTACCTCCTATGGACGCTGCAAAACCTGCTGAGTTCCTCCAGCAATGCTGCATTTTTACTTAAAGCAGATATGATAGCAGCATTTAAGAAGCTTCTAGGTAGATGCAGCGAATGGAGGAATCTAGTTTAATTTGACATCATGTTCAGTCTGGACATCATGGGCTGAGGGGCCTGTTCTTATGCTATACTGTTCTATGTTCTGGATCAATGCTTGTGGCTACTACAGTATTTTGCTGTTATTGTGGAGAGTCACCAACAGCCAATTCATGCACCACCTGAAGAGGATCAAGTAGGAACAAATGCTAGAAAGAGGAATATACAAGGCATGCATTCATCTTGAAATTCACATCCACTCACTAACATTTGTTAATTGATGCAATTCGAATAGATGATGAGATTAGTAACTTGCATACATTTTAAAATTCAACATCTGGGATACATTTCACTGTATTTCATGCGGCACATTTCACTTAATACTTCAAGAAGTTTATGAGAAATACCTAAACCAGGAAACAAACAAGAAAGTCAGCACATGCGAACAAGGACACAAGCCTGAACCATCTGCTGCCTTTTATCTCAAGGATGCTGCAGGGCCTGCTGAGTTTCTCCAGCACTTGTGTACTGAAGAAAAGGGCAGGTCCTTCCCCAGTTCACAAATATCATTCTGCTAATTGAATTAGTCAAGCACGGTGCTATTTTAAAAACCAACTTGAACACTGTTTGCAGTTTGACTTACCTGCTGGCTCTGGTACAGGCATGGTCTTCGCATTCCAATCTCCCATAGCCAGCGAGCAGCTGGATTATCTGCCAAACCCGTTCAGCTGCAACACGTTCAACTGACTGAGGCAGCCGTCCCTTCGCATGCAACACCTAAAAATAGACAACACACTTAGAAATCAAGTCTTTTTTAAAAAAGCGGCTTGTGTCAGCAAAGCAATGCTATCACAAGAACTTTGATGAAGTGCAGGAGTTGGGAGGTGGGGGAGTTGGGAGGTGGGGGAGTTGGGAGGTGGGGGAGTTGGGAGGTGGGGGAGTTGGGAGGTGGGGGAGTTGGGAGGTGGGGGAGTTGGGAGGTGGGGGAGTTGGGAGGTGGGGGAGTTGGGAGGTGGGGGAGTTGGGAGGTGGGGGAGTTGGGAGGTGGGGGAGTTGGGAGGTGGGGGAGTTGGGAGGTGGGGGAGTTGGGAGGTGGGGGAGTTGGGAGGTGGGGGAGTTGGGAGGTGGGGGAGTTGGGAGGTGGGGGAGTTGGGAGGTGGGGGAGTTGGGAGGTGGGGGAGTTGGGAGGTGGGGGAGTTGGGAGGTGGGGGAGTTGGGAGGTGGGGGAGTTGGGAGGTGGGGGAGTTGGGAGGTGGGGGAGTTGGGAGGTGGGGGAGTTGGGAGGTGGGGGAGTTGGGAGGTGGGGGAGTTGGGAGGTGGGGGAGTTGGGAGGTGGGGGAGTTGGGAGGTGGGGGAGTTGGGAGGTGGGGGAGTTGGGAGGTGGGGGAGTTGGGAGGTGGGGGAGTTGGGAGGTGGGGGAGTTGGGAGGTGGGGGAGTTGGGAGGTGGGGGAGTTGGGAGGTGGGGGAGTTGGGAGGTGGGGGAGTTGGGAGGTGGGGGAGTTGGGAGGTGGGGGAGTTGGGAGGTGGGGGAGTTGGGAGGTGGGGGAGTTGGGAGGTGGGGGAGTTGGGAGGTGGGGGAGTTGGGAGGTGGGGGAGTTGGGAGGTGGGGGAGTTGGGAGGTGGGGGAGTTGGGAGGTGGGGGAGTTGGGAGGTGGGGGAGTTGGGAGGTGGGGGAGTTGGGAGGTGGGGGAGTTGGGAGGTGGGGGAGTTGGGAGGTGGGGGAGTTGGGAGGTGGGGGAGTTGGGAGGTGGGGGAGTTGGGAGGTGGGGGAGTTGGGAGGTGGGGGAGTTGGGAGGTGGGGGAGTTGGGAGGTGGGGGAGTTGGGAGGTGGGGGAGTTGGGAGGTGGGGGAGTTGGGAGGTGGGGGAGTTGGGAGGTGGGGGAGTTGGGAGGTGGGGGAGTTGGGAGGTGGGGGAGTTGGGAGGTGGGGGAGTTGGGAGGTGGGGGAGTTGGGAGGTGGGGGAGTTGGGAGGTGGGGGAGTTGGGAGGTGGGGGAGTTGGGAGGTGGGGGAGTTGGGAGGTGGGGGAGTTGGGAGGTGGGGGAGTTGGGAGGTGGGGGAGTTGGGAGGTGGGGGAGTTGGGAGGTGGGGGAGTTGGGAGGTGGGGGAGTTGGGAGGTGGGGGAGTTGGGAGGTGGGGGAGTTGGGAGGTGGGGGAGTTGGGAGGTGGGGGAGTTGGGAGGTGGGGGAGTTGGGAGGTGGGGGAGTTGGGAGGTGGGGGAGTTGGGAGGTGGGGGAGTTGGGAGGTGGGGGAGTTGGGAGGTGGGGGAGTTGGGAGGTGGGGGAGTTGGGAGGTGGGGGAGTTGGGAGGTGGGGGAGTTGGGAGGTGGGGGAGTTGGGAGGTGGGGGAGTTGGGAGGTGGGGGAGTTGGGAGGTGGGGGAGTTGGGAGGTGGGGGAGTTGGGAGGTGGGGGAGTTGGGAGGTGGGGGAGTTGGGAGGTGGGGGAGTTGGGAGGTGGGGGAGTTGGGAGGTGGGGGAGTTGGGAGGTGGGGGAGTTGGGAGGTGGGGGAGTTGGGAGGTGGGGGAGTTGGGAGGTGGGGGAGTTGGGAGGTGGGGGAGTTGGGAGGTGGGGGAGTTGGGAGGTGGGGGAGTTGGGAGGTGGGGGAGTTGGGAGGTGGGGGAGTTGGGAGGTGGGGGAGTTGGGAGGTGGGGGAGTTGGGAGGTGGGGGAGTTGGGAGGTGGGGGAGTTGGGAGGTGGGGGAGTTGGGAGGTGGGGGAGTTGGGAGGTGGGGGAGTTGGGAGGTGGGGGAGTTGGGAGGTGGGGGAGTTGGGAGGTGGGGGAGTTGGGAGGTGGGGGAGTTGGGAGGTGGGGGAGTTGGGAGGTGGGGGAGTTGGGAGGTGGGGGAGTTGGGAGGTGGGGGAGTTGGGAGGTGGGGGAGTTGGGAGGTGGGGGAGTTGGGAGGTGGGGGAGTTGGGAGGTGGGGGAGATGGGAGGTGGGGGAGTTGGGAGGTGGGGGAGTTGGGAGGTGGGGGAGTTGGGAGGTGGGGGAGTTGGGAGGTGGGGGAGTTGGGAGGTGGGGGAGTTGGGAGGTGGGGGAGTTGGGAGGTGGGGGAGTTGGGAGGTGGGGGAGTTGGGAGGTGGGGGAGTTGGGAGGTGGGGGAGTTGGGAGGTGGGGGAGTTGGGAGGTGGGGGAGTTGGGAGGTGGGGGAGTTGGGAGGTGGGGGAGTTGGGAGGTGGGGGAGTTGGGAGGTGGGGGAGTTGGGAGGTGGTTCGCATGAGATTAATTAACAAAAACTGAAACCATGGGACTAATGCAGTGGTTCTTCACCCTTTTTTAACCCACCAACAAAACCTCAACTTTTTTTTTTAAGTTAACAGAGACTACCTATAATAAATGCACGATCTTGTGACCCTTCCAAGACCACCAACCTGATTTTTTTTTGTTTGGAACATTGTAAATTCAATGACGAAAATAAAACCAAAGCTCAGCCTTGTTTTGCATATTACTTATTTATTCCAGCTACAAGATTAGTCTTTGGCGAGTTGTCACATATCATCTATGACAAATCCACGGACCACTCTCAGTCTACGGACCCCCAGTCCCTTTTTTCTGACACGTTAATCTTGCAATAGTCTGCAAGATAAACATGTCAGCAAAAGGGATGTAAAACAGGACAGATTAAATCCTACTCAACTTGGTGTTCCACCTCGCCAATGGAACATCAATTCAGGGTCAAGGAAATTCTAACCAAATTAGCACACACAGCACATTTGCCATGGTGAATATTTAACAAGGATGCAACATCAGAAGGACATTTTCTGCATGTTTCAAAAATAAAATACATCGAACTAAAATACATATTAAAAACAGATAGTTAAATGTAGAGCATCACAAAGGTGCTGGAAAACTTAGCGGGTCACACAGCAGCTACAGAAAGTAAAAGGTATTAGGACCATAATCATTGCATCTACAGACTTTCCTGTCTAATGTCATTAAATGCAGAGTTGGAACACAATGATAAACATTGATTCACAGGACCTGAAGAGTGGCAGAGTCTCCCTCCATCAATAGGATCATTGTCCGAAGACAGCGTGCAAAATTATTGAGGACCCCTTCCACCCTGTACACAGCATCTTTCAGCTGCTTCCGTCAGGGAAGAGATACAGGAGGATCAGAGCCAGCACCACCAGGCCGAGGAACAGCTTCTTCCCACAGGCACTAGCCTTTTTCACGCTGATAGCGGGCGGTGACCCTATTTGAACCCGGGAGAAATTCCAGGAAAGGCAGGATCTCCCGGGCCTTTCACACCGCAGTCCAAATTCTCTGTAATTTCCCCTCCCCAGCAATTTTGGGGGGGGGGGGGCGGGGGGGAGGAAACACAACAACGATGTAGCAAGCGCTGAGGTCACAACGCTTCCCCTGCTCAGCCATTTGCTGATTCAGACTGCAGGGAGTCATGTAGACAACATCTACTGGCCTACCCTCAATCAGCATTGACACGTCTAAAAGCTTGATCATTTGTAAAACGTGACCTCCCCTGCACAACCTCATGTCGACTGTCCCTAGCTAGCAAGTCCATCTTTTGCCAAATAAATCTTATCTACTCGTTTCACTCATACTAATTCAAAGTTCAGCACCCTACCATTTCTGGATGTGTCTCTGTTGCCCAGCTTAGGCAAAAAAACAACTTGTTTATTTTTCTTCAGTCCTCTTGGATTTCAGGTGTGGCTCAACAGATATAGCTTCAAAGATCTCTGTCAAGGCCTCAGCAAACCCCTCCCTTACCCCTGTCAATACCTGGGATCGATCCCATCAGGCCCTGGAGATTTAATGAGGCCCATTATCACTGGCATTGATGTGCACTGGAACATCAGACAAATCCTCTCTAATCTCTCGAGGTTGCACATCCTGCTCCTGGATGAGTACTGACACTTGCCCACTTCCTCTGGCTCCAGGCACTAATCCGCTCCTTTGTCCTGGAGTGGTCCTATTCTCGTTGATAACGCAGGCACAAATCCCATGGGGTTCTCCCCAGTATTTGCCCAGGACCTCGTAGATCCTTTCGGCCCTAACTGATTCCCTGCTGCTCCTTTTTGCATCTTTGGGCCTACCCAATTTCAGCTTCTTAAATCTTGCTTCTACTTCCTTTCAGTTTTTGATTACATTTGCAAATCTCATCAGAGTATCCAAGGTTCCTGAGTCTTTCTGGTATATATTTGGTTTCTGGTATGTATTTGGTCACCACCCCCCCCCCCAAAAAAAAAGCAGTTGACCGTCTAACAATTCTCACACATCTGATGTGAATTTGTTAAATAACACCTACTCCACAGCTCCTGCTAAGTGCCACTCCCCAATTGGGCAGTATTCTTTGGAGATTCAATCTCAACCTTATCCATAACTAACGGAAAATTTGCAGAGATTTAATCACTGAACAAAATGATCTCCTGCTGAAACTGCCATCACTTAGCTTGAATCATTTCCCAATATTAAGGTCCAGAATAGCCATTTCCCTCAGATGCACTATTTAAATACTGTGTCATGAAACCCGCCTTGATTCACTACACAAATTCTCCCCATCCGAGTCTCTGGAACAAAGGGAAATAAATCTATGATAGGGAAATCAAGTACCCACTGCATCTACCCTGCTTTTCTGTCTTTCCACATCTGTTCTCCTCAAGGAGTCAGTGGTGATGAGGGTCCAGAACTTCAAATTCCTGGGAGCCTACAGGTCGACGCAATCACAAAGAAAGCTTGCCTACGGCTGTACTTTCTGAGGTGATTCAGTATGTCACCTAGGGCTCTCAACAACTTCTACAGGTGTACCGTGGAGAGGAATCTGGTATGGTGGTGGCAACGCTCAGAACAGGAAAAAACTCCAGAGGGTTGTTAACTTGGCCTGCAACATCACAGGCACCAAACTTCACTCCATTGAGGATATCGACAAGAGGCAGTGTCTTAAGAAAGTAGCCTCTATCTTCAAGAACCGCCCCCCCCCACCACCACCACCACCACCACCACCCAGGCCATGCCCTCTTCACTCTGCTACCATCAGGAAGGAGGTCCAGGAGCCTCAAGACCAGCACTCAGCAGCACAAGGACAGCTTCTGCCGGAAGCCATCAGATTCCAGAATGAACCATAGTCACTACCTTACATTATCTTTATCTTGCACTTGTTACGAACTAACAACCCTCTCAATTTTGTTCGGGACTAAACAGACTTTGCTCGCACTAACAAACAGTATTGGCAAAAATTCACCAAATGTAAATTCAAAATAATAGTTTTTATTAAACTATAATAACATATTTCTTACTTATCTCCAACTTAAACTCTACCTTAAACCCTCAGTATGCGCAGAGGTGTGTGTGTGTGTGTGTGTGTGTGTGTGTGTGTGTATATATATATATATAAAGTCAATTTTGAAGGTATTAAATTTTCAGTTCAGAAATAATTATAAAGTGCTTTTAAATATTACATCTTCAGGCCTATTTAAACTCACAATTCTTTCAATGAGTTGTCCTTTCTTTCAGGGGTGATTTCACAAACTCCCTCTTATTTTGCCTAAGAGTTTCGGAGTTTGTTTACTTCTCTTGAATGAAGAATTTTGGAATTTGTGTTCCAAACATTGAAGCTTCCCTCTTTATCTTAAAGAGACAGTCAGAAGTGGGTTTACTTATTTCAAAGCCACTTATTCTGTGTTCTCCTTTTCCAGGAGTTACAGAGACACTGCTCGTCAGTTCAGTATCTTTACAGACATTAGATTCTCTTCAACTCATCTGTCTCTCATTTCAAAAAATAATATATTTCTGGAAAATCTCTCATGTCACATGGTATGCGACATAATTTCTGTCTTTGAAGTTCATCATGTCTTTTCACACTGATGTACTAAAAGCGTCTAAGCCCAGTTATGTCTCTGTGATGTCTGCTCACAAGAGCAAAATGGCCGTGCAGGTGCTTCTGAAATAACAGCCATTATCTTCAGTATCTCGAGAACCATCCCAAATCCCCTTTTGTCTATTGGTTTCAACGACAATCAGCAGCCATTCTATCTTTCAAACTGGCCTCTGTGGTCAATGGTGTTAAAATGAAAATGTGTTTGACGTAGTCAACTAACAGCTGCAAAGAGCTATGTACATCTGTTGAAATGCTTATGAGTTGTCTTTGTTTCACTGACCACCCACAATCTATTTAACTATATGTAGATAAAATATAGTTTTAAACATTAATCTAAGGATTACGCACTATTTTTATTTATTTTGTTATGTGGTTTATATAGGAAAGCCAGAGGTATTCAATCCAGTGATCATTGGGAGAATTGATGGAGAGGGTGAGCAAATTTAAGTTCTTGGGAGTCACCACCTCTGAGGATCTTTCCTGGACCCAACACACCAACGGCATCGTGAAAGAAGCACTTCAGAGCCTCGACTTCCTCAAGAGTTTGCAGAGATTTGGTATGACACCAGAAACCCTGGTAAATTTCTAGAGGTGTGGTGGAAAGAGTGCTAACCGGCTACATCATGGCCTGGTAGGTGGACACCAATACCCCTGAGCGTAAAGCCCTCCAGAAGGTAGCGGACACAGCCCAGGACATCACCCTCCCCACTATTGAGTACATCTACAGAGAACCATAGCGTTAAAGAGCAGCATCAGTGATCATCGAGGACCATCACCACCCAGCACACGTTCTGTTCTCGCTGCTGCCATCAGGAAAGAGGTATCAGTGCCACAAGTCTCGCACCACCAGGTTCGGGAATAGCTGCTCCCCCTCCACCATCAGACTCCTCAATGACAAACTCAGAGACTCATTTAAGAACTATTACTTGTGGACTTTATTGATTTTCTTTTTGTTCTCTCTGTATTGCACAGTTTGTTTACATTTGTTATCTGTTTACAGTTCTTTATTTGTTAACATTTATATGCTGTGTAGTTTTTGTTGCACTACCATTAGAGGTACTTCTGCTGCGCCCGCAGGAAAAAGAATCTCAGGGTTGTATGTGATGTCAAGTATATACTCTTAACAATAAATCTGAAATCTGATATATATTTGTGCATGCATGTCTGTTTGTTTGTCTGTTCTCCATGCAAATCAATATGGAACTCTCTAGAAATGTCCAAGGAGGTTCAGCAGGGATAACATTTGATGCTGAATGTCATGACCACATTGAATTTAAGGTCATATGAAGATCAAAAAGTATTTTTTGACTACCTTGAATCAACAGTGAGGCAAGACTGAAGATCTTCTGCTATCGCTTGCTTTCTCCTTTGACTAACTCGGCGGTTCCCAAACTTTTTCGGTCTGCCACCCCATTGGCCTCCAGGCCACATCCTGAGTTTCTTTCCCCCCACTCCCCCATATACAATGGCACTAGGTGGGGGGAGGGCGGAGAGGAGGGGAAGTGAGTGGCAGCGCAGAGCAGGGGGGGTGGGTTAGTGACGCAGTACAACATGGCTGCCACCGAGACCAGCTCTTTCGAGAACACCTTGTTGCCGTTTATTTTGCTCACTACTGCCACCAGAAGTCTGGCCAGAAAATTACTGCACTGGCTTCTTCATTAAACTTTGCAGCAGGCTGAATAATAAAAAGATTGAAGGTTCGGAACGTCCCCTATTTCCTCACTACCCCCTTGGATCTTTCCACAGCGCACAGGGAGGCGGCAGCACCCACTTTTGGAATCACTAGTATAATGATGGGCTTGTGAAGAGCTTCTGCCAACGTTGCTTCGTTTTTTGGGGCCCATATTGAACTGGGTTTGGCCACTTGTTTTTATTCTGAATGTACATTGATGCACAGCACTGGAACCAATTGAGGAGTTCCTGGTGCAGTTCAATTTTTTTTTTGAACTTTTAAACTTCATGTGAAATTCAATGCGGTCATGACATTCAGCATCAAATGTTACCTGACTCCAGGGCAGCAGCGAACCAGTGCAGAGCACCAGTAAACTGGTAGAACACCCATCGTTGAGAAGCATAGGAGATTACCCTACTGGATGGTGACCATAGCAGAGGACTAGCATGGGGCTCAGTGGCTGAAGGACCAAGACAAACTGTGGGTTGCTAGAGATTGGCTCAAGGGAACTAGGTATTGGAACAGAGATTCAAGAGGGTGCTAAGGGCAAGAAAGACTTCTGAAGGGCTTTGGGTGCTGAAGGCTTCCTGATTGTATCAGAGATTTGGATCTGGAGTTGATGGTTGCCAACGGCTTGAACTGAAGTCTGTGCGGCTGCAGTGACACCGAGTGTTTTTTGAACAAACTCTCTTTTGCCTCTCTTTCTTTGACCGTAAGGGGTGCCGGGCAATGCTCATGGGGACTCTTTCTTTGCCAATAATACACTTTTAATGCATTATTACATGACAATAAAAAGGAACCTTTAAACTTTGAATGATATACCCATGCAGCACAAGATTGGCAGAAATCTTATTGCTGGGTACAGCACAGGAGTGGAAAACCAACCCCAGAGAAGACTTGATTGCAAATGATCTCGGGCAGAATTACATAATCCGCATTTAAGAGTGAAATGGGGAGCAAATTTCTGATCTTTTTCATCTCCCCCTTCTGCTTGTGGAGGAGGGCAAATTCACCCTTATTAATAAAATCTAATATACTGCCAGCTTCAAACAATGCTGTACAATTCCACCAGATCTGAACCCATCCAGCTCTTAGCATAATTCAGCCAGTAACCCATCCATCACTTCTGGAAATTTTATCTGTCTCAGAGAATTTTGTTTTTCTCAAAGGAATTAATAAATCTAGTCACCTCACTCACAGTCTTGCAACAAATGATAAGAGAGAAATAGATCACGTGCAGCCCAAGTTGTGAAATGTGTATAAATAAATTGCTCCATTTAAAAGGTTCTTCTTCTTCCAAGCCACAAATTCAATGATCATATCTAAAAACTACTAATTATCTTGGTTCTGGTCCCCCAATATGGGGGAGTGTGGGGAAAGAAACTCAGGATGTGGCCTGGAGGCCAATGGGGCGGCAGACCAGGTAAAAGGTTCACAAATGCAATTTAAAATCTCAGCACCACAAAGTTTGAAGGACAAATTATTTTAAGGAGCACCGGACTCAAATCTGAATCCAATTTAAGATTAGATCTTAATAAATTAAAGAGCTTTCAATTATTCATTTGATGTGGACGTTTCTGCCTATGTTGTCATCTTGTATTATCTTTGAATCGAGGAGGAGTTCAACTAACATCAGCCACAATAATGCTAGAGTCACACGAGACAGGATGAAAAGGATGCCAATCTCTTCCTTGGAGGCCAATAGTGAAGAAATGTCAATACAACTAGAATACGAAAGGCAAAATCGACCAGTGATTGTAACTTTCAATTCTTACGTCATAAATGAATTTGAGAAATTGCAATTCCTGAAGCCTTGGGTTTTAAACCTGAATTTTGGAGATGTTATAGAGGTAAGCCAATTTCAAAACTACCAAATCAGAATCCTATTAGGTATTTTGAAAGGTCAGCTTACTCAGTGGAGGATGACTTGGAGTGTTCAAACTACACAACACAAAAGGCTTCAACTGCTTGAATGAAGAATCGTGCAACTTGGATTACCTTGGCAAGCTTTTTAGTGTCTCAGAACAGTCACAAACAGGAACAGTGTTAGAAACACTTTGCAGGACAAGGAAAGTCTCAATAAAGGTTCCCAATTCAAAACGATGACTGACCATTTCTACCCACTGAATTCATCCAGCTTTTCGATGTTTGCTCAAGATTCTGTCTCCAAAGATTTTTTTTTAAATATATAAACAGATTTTATTTGATACATGGGACTTGCTCAGAGACCAGGGTTATAATAGTTACAGAAATTGTTACAACTATTTATCAAAGTAGTATGGACAAGTTGTGCTGAAGGGCCTGGTCTGTGCTCCATGACTCCACTTAACAAGAACTAAATGTCTATCAGAGAAGAAATGTTCAGTTTTATTACAGCATCCAGATTAATTGGATAGAATATAGCAGTCTCTTATCAAACAACAAAAGGCAACTAAGTGCTTTATAAAAGGCTGCACAACAGGAATGTTCCTTAGTTTTCTTAGAACAAATTGCAGACTTTTGTGGCTATGGATTGGTGTGTGGTCATCAACAGTTTGAAAGCATTCTTTCTTTCTTGCCCTACTGTTTGTTTTGGCATGGTTTTTAAGCTTCTCTCAGTCAAAGACCCATGGTGATACTGCATCCATTTCTTGACCCGTAATTAAGGCTTACAATATTGTCAGGATTTTCTTTTCAGCTCACACCCACATTTAATTATGTGTACAGTACATGCAAACCAAGTCCATTTGGCTCCTACTCTCTCACCATTAATAATTCACATCTTTCAGATCTAAAATAATAACTTCAAAGTTCTGTCCATCTCCATGATCTGACAGGGTTTAGTCAACTAAATTAGTTCCTCCTCTTACTTCTCCTCAATTTACTAAAGTAACTAAACCAAGGGTGGTGCAGTTAGTGCAGCGCTGTTACGGCACCAGTGACCAGGGTTGGAATCCCACGCTGTCTGTCTGTCTGTCTCCCTGAGTCCACATGGGTTTTCCCGGGGACTGCGGTTTCCTCCCACTGTTCAAAACATCCTGGGGGTCATAGGTTCATTGGGTGTAATTGAGCAGCACAGACTAGTGGGCCGAAAGGGCCTGTTAAATTTACATTTCAACTCGAGTGTGGAATTTTCTATTGGATCATCTAAGCCTCGATATAAACGTTACAACATAGATGTTTTAGATACCGCTTGTTACACGACTCCAAGAGAATGAACCCTTTATCCCAACATTACTCCTTACTTCCCAGTTAAATTCTGCCTCCTGCCAAATCAATGCAAATTAATAATCATTTGTACAAAATCTGAAGTATAATACTGTGGTAGATCACACAGACAATCCATTTTTCACCACAATGGGGAAACTTCAAAATGTTTGACTTTTTTGGATATACTCGTGTATTAAAGTTACATTAATGACGAAGAAGTTTCTAGAATCTCAATCTTTGGATTCTTTCTTTCACTTAAAGTCACAGCAGAAATTATTGAGATTTATTTTTTTTAAAGCTTAGCACATCATTTCCTCTCTCATTTTCCTTAATACACTTTCAGGTTTCAGGTCCTTTATAATACACAAAATCTGTTTGATTTTATTTGCCTGTAAAGAGGCACCATTAAGTGCTGCATAAGTGTCTCTCACATGTGGTATTGGTTATGATTTTATTCAAACAATGTCAATTATTTCCTTTACTCATCTTGCCCCATAACTACTGTAAACCATTGGAATTTAGCCTCTACTCTACAGGGAAAACAATGAAAAGTAAATCGGGATATCATTGTCTAAATAACCATTAAACAAAAACATTGAGAAGGCATTATAAATAAGCAATACTACTTGGAAGATCCCCTGCAAATATTTGATTTATATTTCCTCTTGCCTTTTTTTTTAAAAAGTTCCTGCTTGTTACGTACCTTTTAGCCTCTGTGATTATTTCTATAATTATTTTTATAATTAATTCTATAATTATTTTCTTCAAGTCTGTTTCACGAAAACCAAATGTTTATTTAGCTGCAGAAGTCGACGCATCTGACACCAAAGCTTCTTCAAGTAAATTCTGTAAAATTGGAATGTTCCCAAAGAAATTCAAATTTAGCAATAAAATGCCATTTAACCCAGCAAGTAATTGAAACTCAATTGGAATGAATGATCATTTCACTGCAAAAATAGAGCTTCTAAGGATTCTTCCTTGAAGATCAAATTCTTGGAAACCACACTAACATGAGGTCAGGGGAATTGAAACACAAAAGACATACTTTGAAACTGTAATCCAAATGTTCATTCACCTTAAAAGCTCACATATTTAAATCAGCTTACAACTTCCACATATTTGGTTTAGTAATCCTCTGCACAGATGGCTGGTTCATCAGCATGAGCTCCACTGTTGACACCCAGCCAGAGCCAACAACTTCAAAAAGCTGGACAAATTCACACTTCGACATACAAAATTAAAATCACATTTTACATCACGAGTATGTAAGCTATAAGATAGGAGAGGCATGAAATTTGCACAAATTTGTGCACATGTTAGAAGGACACTAAATTTAAAGTATGGCGCATGAATACAGCATTGATAACCTTGTATCGATACCTCGTGAACTCCATCCATAACTGACAAATTTCCAAGAAACCTGCAGCTTTTAAGGAAAACCTTAATTATTGGAAGAAAAATATACAAAATAATTTTATTTGTAAAAAAAAAATTGTTAAGAATCACTGCAAAATACACTTTAGCTGTTCATATTTAGTTAAAAGAACATAAGAAATAGGAGCAGGAGTCGGCCATCCGGCCCATCCAACCTGCTCTGCCATTCAATGAGATCATGGCTGATCTGATCATTAACTCAACTCCACCCACCTGCCTTTTCCCCATAATTCCTTTTTTATGTAAAAATCTATCTAACTGAACCTTAAATATTTCTAATGAAGTCCAATAAAAAGACAATTACTCCGGCTGATAACAAACCAATAAATAGACAATTACTCCGGCTGATAACAAACCAATAAATAGACAATTACTCCGGCCGATAACAAACCAATAAATAGACAATTACTCCGGCTGATAACAAACCAATAAATAGACAATTACTCCGGCTGATAACAAACCAATAAATAGACAATTACTCCGGCCGATAACAAACCAATAAATAGACAATTACTCCGGCCGATAACAAACCAATAAAAAGACAATTACTCCGGCCGATAACAAACCAATAAAAAGACAATTACTCCGGCCGATAACAAACCAATAAAAAGACAATTACTCCGGCCGATAACAAACCAATAAAAAGACAATTACTCCAGCCGATAACAAACCAATAAAAAGACAATTACTCCGGCCGATAACAAACCAATAAAAAGACAATTACTCCAGCCGATAACAAACCAATAAAAAGACAATTACTCCGGCCGATAACAAACCAATAAAAAGACAATTACTCCGGCCGATAACAAACCAATAAAAAGACAATTACTCCGGCCGATAACAAACCAATAAAAAGACAATTACTCCGGCCGATAACAAACCAATAAAAAGACAATTACTCCGGCCGATAACAAACCAATAAAAAGACAATTACTCCGGCCGATAACAAACCAATAAAAAGACAATTACTCCGGCCGATAACAAACCAATAAAAAGACAATTACTCCGGCCGATAACAAACCAATAAAAAGACAATTACTCCGGCCGATAACAAACCAATAAAAAGACAATTACTCCGGCCGATAACAAACCAATAAAAAGACAATTACTCCGGCCGATAACAAACCAATAAAAAGACAATTACTCCGGCCGATAACAAACCAATAAAAAGACAATTACTCCGGCCGATAACAAACCAATAAAAAGACAATTACTCCGGCCGATAACAAACCAATAAAAAGACAATTACTCCGGCCGATAACAAACCAATAAAAAGACAATTACTCCGGCCGATAACAAACCAATAAAAAGACAATTACTCCGGCCGATAACAAACCAATAAAAAGACAATTACTCCGGCCGATAACAAACCAATAAAAAGACAATTACTCCGGCCGATAACAAACCAATAAAAAGACAATTACTCCGGCCGATAACAAACCAATAAAAAGACAATTACTCCGGCCGATAACAAACCAATAAAAAGACAATTACTCCGGCCGATAACAAACCAATAAAAAGGCAATTACTCCGGCCGATAACAAACCAATAAAAAGACAATTACTCCGGCCGATAACAAACCAATAAAAAGACAATTACTCCAGCCGATAACAAACCAATAAAAAGACAATTACTCCGGCTGATAGTAAACCAATAAAAAGATAATTACTCCGGCTGATAGTAAACCAATAAAAAGACAATTACTCCGACCGATAACAAACCAATAAAAAGACAATTACTCCGGCCGATAACAAACCAATAAAAAGACAATTACTCCGGCCGATAACAAACCAATAAAAAGACAATTACTCCGGCCGATAGTAAACCAATAAAAAGACAATTACTCCGGCCGATAGTAAACCAATAAAAAGACAATTACTCCGGCTGATAGTAAACCAATAAAAAGACAATTACTCCGGCTGATAGTAAACCAATAAAAAGACAATTACTCCGGCTGATAGTAAACCAATAAAAAGACAATTACTCCGGCTGATAATAAACCAATAAAAAGACAATTACTCCGGCTGATAATATACCAATAAAAAGACAATTACTCCGGCTGATAATAAACCAATAAAAAGACAATTACTCCGGCTGATAATAAACCAATAAAAAGACAATTACTCCGGCTGATAATAAACCAATAAAAAGACAATTACTCCGGCTGATAATAAACCAATAAAAAGACAATTACTCCGGCTGATAATAAACCAATAAAAAGACAATTACTCCGGCTGATAATAAACCAATAAAAAGACAATTACTCCGGCTGATAATAAACCAATAAAAAGACAATTACTCCGGCTGATAATAAACCAATAAAAAGACAATTACTCCTGATGATAATAAACAAATAAAATGTCTGACAAGGGTTTAAATTTAGCAAAAAAAAATAAATTCTCAAATTTCCCATCCAATCCATAATCCCTGGGAAGGTGTTTGAGCACACCAGCTACCCGCTCCCCCTACCCCCCACCCCCATTAATGGTGTTCTGAGGATTTGTTGCAGGTTGGCCAAGGTAAGTAAAAGAATAGTCCATGGTCCATGGGTGAAAATGGTTGAGAACCTCCAGTCTAAAAGATGACAATTTGAAAACATGGTAGGCATGAAAATAATGCTTATAAAACCCCTTCATTTTAATAATGTATATTATTATGTCTCTCATTTCCTACTTCTCTAACATGCCATCTCCAATTTCACAAGACATTGATCAACACAGATGACCATATGCAGATTATCAGGTTTCATTTTGGTTCTGGTACAATACAGCTTCCAAGCTCAAGTTTCATTCTGGGTCAATAATGTCACTCAATGGTCCACGGAGACACACAACTGCGTGCCCATGGATAAAATAACATATAATTTAAGAAATAAATACAAAATATGGCAACCTTATCGAGAGCACTTTGGTGCGCAACTATAACAACAGCCCACAGTTCTAAAAAGCTAACACAAAGACAACAGCTATGAAGCACCTCAAAGAGGGGACACTGATTAGAAAGACTGGCAGGATGATAAATTTCTCTTTTTACCATTTTTCTGTTTGTCATTTTAATTGTTTTAGTTGTTCAATTTTCAAAGTTCTGGGGGAAGGGAAGGAAATTACATAAATTGATATAGAGTTTGTATGTGAGAAGTGAATTATACTAAAAGAGTGTAAATATGTTAAAAAGGATGGTTTTTCAGATGTGATACAATGTTTTGAAAAAAATTTAAAAATAAAATTTTCAAAAATGATGTCACAACTGCATCCAAGGTGTGACAGAGTGTATAGAGTATTGGGAAAGGTTTGTTAGAGTAGGTTACATACAAACACCTTAAAACAGATCTTATTTGAAAAACTGGAGCTCTGCCCCTTGCTAGACATAACAGCTACACAGCTTTTGCAAGAGCTTTGAAGAGTACTCAAGAGACTTCACTAATGGATTGTTGTTTACAAAAGGCAACAGATGAAAGAGCATGTTGGAGCCATTGCTGTCTGGGGGAGAGCTCACTGTTGTAGAGCGAGAGAGAGAGAGCACTTGTTCAGCGTTACAGCCAGCAGAAGTAGCTGGGACTGGAACAGGACAAGCTGGCAAGCCCGTTTGGAAGATGGCCTAGTCAAAGCCCTTGTGGTTCATGCTAAAGAAGAGGACTGGCTGTCTAATGTTTCACTTGGAATAAGAGAAACAAAAAGGAGCTCTATGGTGACCTGAAAGAAAGAGGTTATCATCTGGAGAACCCTGAAGGGGCAAGTTTTGTCAGCAAGACACTGCAGTGGCTGATAGAAGTACATCAGTTGTGGATGTCCTGAAACAACAAATCTCTCTGAAAACTGACAAGAACCTTCCTGAGCGGTAACCATTTACCTTTCAAACACCAAAGCCTGGTGAACTTTATCAATGTTAAATTTTGTGCACAGTATAAGAATTACCTGCAACCATTTAACTTGGAGGCATGAGAAGTGAGATTGGACTGTGAACCAAAGAACTTTCTGAACTTACACACACACATTACATACACATGCACTTAGAATTAGAAGGGGGTTAAGTTAGGTCAATTGTGATGTTTAAAGATAATTAAAAGCAATTTTTGTTTACATAACCATTTGTCTTGGTGAATATCTATTGCTTCTGGGTTTATGGGTCCTCTGGGCTCGTAACAAAGGGAACAATTTTTACACTTGTTAAGTCGAAGTTTTTAGTCCATTTATTCTACGTGAAAAAGAAAAGTACAAAGGTAATCACAGAACACAAGCATCAGGATGAAAATATTCCAGTTATAAAAAACTTAACCTGTGCCAGTTTTCCCAAAAAGACTTACTCCAATTAGTCTCTCTTCTCTCCAGCCACTCCCTGGAGTCAGGGAACACAAAATAGTGCAACACATCACACCTGTGACAGCTTTTATGCCAAAATAAACACATCATCAGCCTGCACATGATCTCTGACCTCTATTCCCTTCTTGGGAGTTACTTTCTCAGAAGAACTTTCCTGGACCCAACACACCAATGGCATCGTGAAGAAAGCACGTCATCACTTCTGCTTCCTCAGGAGTTTGCGGAGGTTTGGTATGACACTAGAAACCCTGGTAAATTTCTACAGAGGTGTGGTGGAAAGTGTGCTGACTGGCTCCATCACATTCTGGAATGGGGAAACCAATACCCCTGACCGTGAAGCCCTCCAAAAGGTAGTGGACACAGTCCAGGACATCACAGGCAATACCTTTCCCATTATTGTATGCACCTACAGGGAACACGGTCGTTGAAGAGCTGCAGCAATCATTAAGGTTCCACACTACCTACCTCTGTTCTCGCTGCTGCCATCGGGAAAGAGGTACAGGTGCCACAAGAGTCGCACCACCAGGTTCAGGACCCCTCCTCCAGCAGACTCCTCAACCTTAGTCAGGGACTCATTTAAGACTCTTACTTTTGCACTTTATTGATTTTCTTTTATTCTCTCTGTATTGCAGTCAGTTTGTTTACATTCATTATCTATTTACAGTTCTTTATTGGTTTACATGCGTACACTGTGTACAGTTTTTTTTTGCACCAACAATTAGTGGTAATTCTACCTTGCCACAGGAAAAGGAGTCTAAGGGGTGTATGTGATGTACTCTGGCAATAAATATGAAATCTGGATGTCCACATGTCTATCTAAAAGCCTGAAAAATGTCACCATCTTATCTACTTTGACCACTTCTCTTGGCAGCTCAGTCTAGACACCCACCACTCTCTGCGCATTAAAAAGAAACTTGCCTTGCATATCCCCTTGAAGCTTTCCATCTTCACCTTAAAGATTTGCCCTCCAATCCCATCCTCAAGTCCAAAAAAGGTTACATATATTATGGGCCAAGGGAAGAGGTTGGACAAACTTGTATAATTTTCTCCAGAACATCAGAAGCTGGTGGGGGGGGGGTCACCATCAGAACCTTTTGCAGAAAAACAATTGCTGGAGGAAATCAGTAGGGACATAGAGGGTCCATGGATAGAAATGGTCCATCAAAATTTCAAGTTTGGAACCCTCCCTTTATCAAGGCTCCTGCTCCTTATCCCTCTCCTCACCCAATAGTTTCTCCCTCCACCTGTCTCCATCTCTCACATTTCATTCACATCTGGGGAGTTCTCCCAGATTCTTTCCCTCTTTAGACATGTCATTTTATATTTTATCTTAATCTTGATAAATGGTCGGAATCTTTTGTCCAGAGTAAAAATGTCAAATGCGTTTAAGGAGAAGGGGAGCGGGGAGTTTACGGGTGATGTGTGGGCCTGGAACAGGCTGCCAGGTGTGGTGGTGGAAGTAGACACAATGGTAGCATTTAAATGGCTTCTAGATGCACAAGTAGGCAGGGAATAAAGGGACATGTACCATGTGCAAGCTGCAGAGATCTAATTTAATGCAGTCATCACGTTGAGTATTTGCCATCTGGTATTTGACATGACCATCCTTCGAATAATTCTCCATCTGCACTTATTTATTTCTATCACGTCAGACCTCAACCTCCACTTCAGAAACAACAACCTAAACATTCACCGTTTCCTTTTGAAAGCAATTTTCAAAGAGACTTTGATCTATTTATATGCAATTAAAAAAATGCTAAATAGCCAAACTAATTTAAGTTGCCATGGTAACCTGCGTCATTAAAGTTACACAAAATATGGAGATAGCTTCTTTGCGAGATACCATTGAAAAGTAATTAGAACTAAATGACTAGCCCTTGAAACCAAGCTCAACAGTCCATAAAGAATAACATTATATATTCCGCAAGGACAACAAAGGTTGTACATCACCAACAAGATAAAAATTAAAGCAAATATTTGCTTCTCATTCGTGGCTTAGGAACACATAACTTCATTCTTCATTATTATAATATGCATACATGTGGCACACTCTTAAAATAGAACCAAAGAACACCTCAGCACAGAAAACAGGCGATTTGGCCCTTCTAGTCTGGGCTGAAATATCATTTCACTTGTCCGTCCCTTCGACCTGCACCCAGTGCAAAACCCTCCAGACCTCTCCCATCCATGTATCTATCCAATTTATTCTTAAAACCCAAGAGTGAACCTGCATTTACCACATAAATTCCACACTCCCACCACTCTGAGTGAAGAGGTTCCCCCCTAAATCTTCTCATATTTCTCTCTCCTATTCTAAATGGAAAGAGCCTATTCACATTTACTGTCTAAACCCCTCCTAATTTTGTAAACCTCTATCAAATCTCCCCTCATTCTTCTACACTCCAAGGAATAAAGTCCTAACCTGTTTAATCTTTCCCTGTAACCAACTCCTGAAGGCCCAGCAACATGCGAGTAAATCTTCTCTGCATTTTTTCCCAATCTTACTGATGTCCTTGCTGTAGTTAGGCAACCAGAACTGCACATAATACTCCAAATTTGGCCTCACCAATGTGCAATACAACCTCACCACACCATAACATTCCAACTCCCATACTCAATACTTCTGATTTATGAAGGCCAAGATGCCAAAATCTTTTTTTTTTAAACTATCCTGTCTACCTGTGACACAACTTTTAACCATAACCATACAACAATTACAGTATGGAAACAGGCCATCTCAGTCCCTCTAGTCCGCACCAATTTAAGTGATCTCTTCTGGTCCCACCTTCCTACTCCCCGTCCAGAACCCTCCAATCCCCTCACATCCATTCACTTAACCAACTTCTCTTAAATTACAAAATTGACCCTGCTGCAACATCCTCTTCCGGAAGATCATTCCACTCAGCCACCACTCTCTGAGTGAAGAAGCTTCCTCTCATGTTACTTCTAAACCTTTGCTCCTTAACCCTCAACTTATGACCCCTCATTCCAATCTTCCCTAACCTCAGGGGAAAGGGCCTATTCACATCTATTCTACTTATCCCCCTCATAATTTTAAATACCTCTATCAAATCCCCCCTCAACCTTCTCTGCTTGAAGTCCCAATCTACTCAATCTTTCTTTGTATTCTAGATACTTCGAGGGAATTATGTATCTGTATTCCAAGATCCACACTCCTCTGTACCCTACCATTTACTATGCATGTCCTAACTTGATTTGTCCTTCCAAAATGCAACACGTCACACTTGTGTGCATTAAATTCCATCTGCCATATTCTGGCCCATTTTTGCAGTTGGTCCAGATCCCTCTGCAAGTTTTGAAAGCCTTCCTCACTGTCCACAACACCTCCAATCTTAGTGTCATCTACAAACTTGCTGATCCAATTTACCACATTATCATCCAGATCATTGATATAGATGACAAATAATATTAGTACCAGCACCGATCCCTGAGGCACACCACTAGTCACAGGCCTCCAGTCTGAGAAGCAACCATCCATTGCCACTTTCTGGCTTCTCCCCATACAACCAATTTCAAATCCAATGTACAACCTCTGTAAATAGTACTGTGAAATAATTATTCAAAACATCACAAATTAAATCTGTGATTATTTGAGTCATTATTCATTTATCATAAATGGACACCAATATCTGGAGCATAAAGCCCTGCTAAAGGTAGTGGACAGAGCCCAGAACATCACAAGCAAAACCCTCCCCACCATCAAGAACTTCTCCAGGGAACACTGCTGTCAGAGAGCAGCAACAATCATCAAGGATCCACACCAACCAGCACAACCAGCTCTGTTCTCGATGCTGCCATCAGGGAAGAGATATCGGTGCCACAAGATTCACACCATCAAGTTCAGGAACAGCTGCTCCCCCTCCACCATCAGACTCCTCAACAACAAATTCAATCAAAGGCTCAATTAAGAATCTTACTTTTGTACTTGATAGATTTTTTTTCTCTCTCTGTATTGTAGTTTGACAATTGACAACAAACAATTGGTGCAGGAGTAAGCCATTCGGCCCTTTGGCCCTTCAAGCCAGCACAACCATTCACTGTGATTATAGCTGATCATCCACAATCAAGGCTCCTGCCTTCTCCCCATATCCCTTCACTTTGATATTTTCAAGAGCTCTATCTAACTCGTTCTTGAAAGCATCCAGAAAATTGCCTCCTTGACACAGAGCGTTCCACAGATCCACAACTTCTGAGTGAAAAAGCTTTTCCTCAACTCCGTCCTGAATGGCCTACCCCTTATTTGTAAACTGGGGAAGATGCTTCCTGCCTCTAGCAGATCCAATCCCTTAATAATCTTATATGTTTCAATCAGAACCACGCTCATCCTTCTAAATCCCCCAGTGTAAACAAGCCCAGTCGCTCCAATCTTTCAACATATGAGAGTCCTGCCATCACGCGAATTACCCTCGTGAACCTACACTGCACTCCCTCAATAACAAGAATGTCCTGCAGGCATTGGTCGACATTTTCCAAAGTTTTATAGATTCCGGGAGGTCCCTGAGGATTGGAGAGTGGCTGATGTTGTGCCGCTTTTTAAGAAAGGAGGGAGGGAGAAAACGGGAAATTATAGACCGGTTAGCCTGACATCAGTGGTGGGGAAGATATTGGAGTCCATCATAAAAGGAGAAATAGCAGAACACTTAGTCAGTAATAATAGTATAAGGGCTAGTCAGCATGGATTCCTTAAGGGTAAGTCATGCTTGACTAACCTTCTGGAATTTTTTGAGGATGTGACAAAGAGGGTGGACTCGGGAGAGCCAGTGGATGTGGTGTATTTGGACTTCCAGAAGGCCTTTGATAAGGTACCGCACGGTAGTCTAGTGGGCAAGATCAGGGAGCATGGTATTGGAGGTAAGGTGCTGACATGGATAGGAAATTGGTTAAGAGATAGGAAACAAAGGGTTGGAGTAAATGGGTCTTTTTCAGAATGGCAGCATGTGACGAGTGGAGTGCCTCAGAGATCGGTGTTGGGTCCTCAGTTGTTTGTAATTTATGTTAATGATTTGGATGAGGGGATTATAAATAACATGAGCAAATTTGCAGATGACACTAAACTGGGTGGCGGTGTGGGGTGTGAGGAGGATGTAAGGAAAATGCAGAGGGACTTGGACAGGCTGGAGGAGTGGGCGGCTAAATGGAAGATGAATTTCAATGTGAACAAATGTGAGGTTATTCATTTTGGGGGAAGTAATAGGAAAGCTGAGTATTATTTAAATGGAGACAAGTTAGGGAGTGGGGAAGTGCAAATGGATCTGGGTGTACTTGTTCACCGGTCACTGAAGGCTAGCATGCAGGTTCAGAAAGCTGTGAAGAAGGCAAATGGAATGTTGGCTTTCATAAAGAGGGGATTGGAGTATAGGAACAGAGACGCCCTTCTGCAGTTATACAGGGCCCTGGTGAGACCCCACCTGGAGTATTGCGTCCAGTTCTGGTCTCCAAACTTGAGGAAGGACATACTAGCTATAGAGGGTGTGCAGCGCAGATTTACAAGGTTAGTTCCAGGGATGGCAGGGTTGTCATATGCAGCAAGGCTAGAAAAACTGGACTTGTATCCATTGGAGTTTAGAAGGATGAGGGGGGACATGATTGAGGTATACAAAATCATCAGGGGGATAGACAAGGTGAAGTCTGATTACTTGTTCCCAATGATGGGGGAGACGAGGACTAGAGGGCATAGTTTAAGAATACAGGGTAGGCCCTTTAGGACGGAGATGAGAAAGCATTTTTTTACCCAGAGAAGTGTGAATCTGTGGAATGCTCTGCCACAGAGGGTGGTAGAGGCGGATTCGCTGACTATGTTCAAAAGAGAGTTAGATAAGACTCTTGTGGGTAACGGAGTTAAGGGTTATGGGGATAAGGCTGGAAAGGGGTACTGATGGTAATGATCAGCCATGATCTAAAATGGCGGTGCTGGCCCGACAGGCCAAATGGCCTACTCCAGCTCCTATTGTCTATTGTCTATTGTCAAACTTGGAGACCAAAACTGCATCCAATACTCCAGGTGTGGTCTCCCCAGGGCCCTGTACAACTGCAGAAGGACCTCTTTGCTCCTATACTCAACTCCCCTTGTTATGAAGGCCAACATGCCATGAGCTTTCTTCATTGCCTGCTGTACCTGTGGAGGATGTACAGGTACTTTCAGTGTACAGCTTACTTTCAGTGATTGAACAAGGACACCTGGGTGTCATTGTACTTCCTCTTTTTCTAACTTGACACCATTCAGACAGTAATCTGCCTTTGTGTTCTTGCCACATTTATCCACATTAAACTGCACCTGCCATGTATCTGCCCAAACTGTCCAAGTCACCTTGCATTCTCAGAACATCCTCCTCCTATTTCACACTGCCACCCAGCTTTGTGTCATCTGCAAATCTGCTAATGTTACTTCTAATCCTTTCATCTAAATAATTAATGTATATTGTAAATAGCTGCGGTACCAGCACCGAGCCTTGGGGTACCCCACTAATCACTGCCTGCCACTCCGAAAGGGACTTGTTAATCCCTACTCTGTTTCCTGTCTGCCAACCAATTTTCTATCCATGACAGTACCCTACCTCCAACAACACGTGCTCTAATTTTGCTCACTAATCTCCTACATGGGACCTTATCAAAGGCTTTCTGAAAGCCCAGGTTCTCTATATCCACTGGCTCTCCCTTGTCCATTTTTTAGTTACATCCTCAAAAAATTCCAGAAGATTAGTCAAGTATGATTTCCCTTTCATAAATCCACGCCAACTCAGATGCTATTTCACCTTTTATATTTGACTCCAGCATCTTCCCCACCACTGATGTCAAGCTAACTGGTCGATAATTCCCTGTTTTTTCTCTCCCTCCTTTCTTAACAAGTGGGATAACATTAGCTACCCTCCAATTTTCAAGAAGTGATCTTGAATCTAGAGAACATTGGGAAATGATTACCAATGCATCCATAAATTTTGGAACCACCTCCTTATGTACCCTGGGATGCAGGCCATCAGGCCCTGGGGATTTATCAGCCTTCAGTCTTTACTATTTTACTACTGCCTAATGTAATAGGTCCTCTCACCACTACAGGGTATTACATCTGGGAGATAGTTAGTCTCTTCCCTAGTGAAGACAGACCCAAAGTACCTGTTCAACTCGACTGCCATTTCCTTGTTCCCCATAATTTCATCCATTTCTGTCTTCAAAGGCCCAACTTTGATCTCTACTCATTTTTTTCCTTCTTCACATACCTAAATATTTTACTACCCTCCTTTATATTCTTGGCTAGCTTACCTTTGTCCTTCATCTTTTCTCCCCAAACTGCCTTTTTAGTTATCTTCTGTTGCTCTTTCAAAGTTTCCCAATCCTCTGGCTTCCCACTCATCTTTGTTATGCTATACTTCTCTTTTATTTTTATACTGTCCTGGACTTCCCTCGTCAGCCACAGTCACCCCTTACTCCCCTTAGAATCTTTAATCCTCTTTGGAATGAACTGTTCCTGCACCATCCATACGATTCCCAGAAATACCTGCCATTGCTGTTCCACTGTCATCTCTGGGGAATCTTTCCAGTCAACTTTGGCCAGCTCCTCCCTCATGGCTCCATAGTGTCCTTTGTTCAACTGTAATATTGATACTTTTGATTTTCCCGTTTCCCTCTCAAATCTTAGATTAATTCTCATCATATTATGGTCACTACCTCCCAATGGATTCTTTACCTCGAGTTCCCTTATCAAATCTGGTTCATTACATAACACTAAATCCAGGATTGCCTTCTCCCTGGTAGGCTTTAGTACAAGCTGCTCTCAGCATCCATCTCGGAGGCACTTCACAAACTCCCTTTCTTGGGTTCCAGTACCAACCTGATTTTCCCAGATTACCTGCATGTCAAAATGCCCCAGAACAACTGTAGCATTACCTTTGCGACATGCCAATTTTAACTCTTGATTCAACTTTCACCCTATATCCAGGCAACTGTTTGGGAGGCCTGCAGATTACTCCCATTAAGGTCTTTTTGCCCTTACAATTTCTCAGTTCTATCCATACTGACTCTACATCTCGTTTTTATGTCACCCCTTGCAAGGGACTGAATTTTATTTTTCACCAACAGAGCCACCCCACCCCCTCTTATCCTTGAATATTCATTCCCCAACCCTGGTCCTCTTGCAGTCATGTCTCTGCTATTCTTCCAGCATCATACTTGCTAATTTCCAACTGAGCCTCAAGCTCATTCACTTTATTTCTTATACTTTGTGCATTCATATATAACCCTTCCCCTCTCATATTGCCTATTGCACTTGGCCGTACTCTCCTATCAGTTCCTAAGCTTTCTGCCCAGTTAATTCTGCTGTCTTTTTAAACTTTTCTTATTCTCTCTTTCCCTTGAACTCAGTCTTTACATTCCTTCATTTATTTCCATGAGTACATTCCACTGCCAGTAAGTTGTAATTCTGCCTTGCCCACAGGAAAAAGAATCTCAGGGTTTTATGTGATGTCATGTATGTACTCTTTGACAATAAATCTGAAATCTGACCTGTCGGCTTAAGACCAAGAGGAGGAGGAAATGCTTCTTCCAGAATAGTGACTCTGTCCAATTCTCTGCTTAAAGAAGCTGCAGAGGCTGCATTATGTATTTAGAGAGAGAGAGAGAGACAGAGATTTCTTTTTGAGCCACAGGTAGATAAGTGGAGCCAAGTCCATGGACAAATCAGTTATGATTCAGAGCAGTGGTTATCAAACTTTTTCTTTCCACTCATATAAGTAATCCCTATACCATTGGTGCTCTATGATCAGTAAGGTGGTATGTGAATGGAAAGAAAAATCACTGATTTGGAGAGCCAGAACCACAAGTTGGTGCTACCCAAATACACCCATGTGACTAATGACTGTATACATCTTTGGAATGTCGGAGGAAACCTTCATGGACATGGGGTGAAGGTATAAACTCCTTACAGACAGCTGTGGATTCAAACTCAGGTCACTGGCGCTGCAATAGCGTTGCCCTCACCACTACGGTAACTGTGCCACCAGGAATGATCTTATTGCATAACAGATGAGTCTCAAGGGACCAGGTGGTTGACTCCTTGTTCTTGTTTCTCATGTTCTTAACACCTAACAAAAGTAGAAATGAGAAAGTAGGACAGCACGGTTAACGCCACGCTGTTTCAGCGCCAGCGACTGGGGTTCGAATCCGGTGCTATTTGGATGTTATCCCCAGGTCTGTGTGGGCTTCCTCTGGTTGTTCTAGTTTCTTCTCACCCTCCAAAACGTACCACGGTTGCAGGTCAATTGAGTGGCACTGGCTCGTGGGGCAAAAGTACCTGTTCCTATACTGTATGTCCAAATTTAAACATTTTAATGAAAATGTTTTGAAATGGACGCAAGCATACAGAGATCACCACCCGCACCTTCTCTCCCCCTTGCTGATCCTACCACCTTCACCATACTGCTCCTCTCCCTCCCACTATCCTTTTATTCAGGATTATGCCTCTATCTTGCGATTCCTGAAGAAAGGTTTTGCCTTGAAACGTTGACTTCCACAGATGCTGCCTGGCCCACCGAGTTCCTCCTGCATTTTGTGTTGCTCCAGTTTCCCAGCATTTGCAGTCTTGTCTCGTTTACCTTTGCCCCCTTCATCCTCCCTGTCATGGTCTTTTCCCATCCTCACTCACCTAAGAAGATGCAACTTGTTTATTGTGATGGCACATTTCAGTGTTCTTTTCAATGGTTATTACCTTTCATGAAATACTTTCCAATTGATGCAACAGTGTTGGCTCAACAATGTATACAGGTGACACCCACATTAGAGGAGCAGGTGAATTCCAAAAGCAGTCTCAATTATGATCATTTACAACTCAAAGCAACACCATCTACGCACACAGATGTCAAATAATATGTTGAAAAATAGTGTATGTACTTTTTTTCACATCATTTCCATGACGGTGAAATTTTTTTAAAATCTCAAATATTTTAGATAGTGAATTGCAAACACTCCAAGGATAAATTTGATGCCCAAATGGATGTAATGTGGGGAGCTATTGTTATAATGTTTTTTTTAAAGTATCGTATATACTTGTATAATAGTGAATTTTTCGGTCAAATTTGAATGGGGAGGGGAAGGGTGTGGGGGGGGGTCAACTTTTACTTGGGTCATACTTTTGACCTTGGTAAATACCTGAGTCGTTCAAGTCATCAGAAGTTTGGATGGCTGGGACCGCAAGTCCATGTTTAAGGCATTAGTACCACAAAAAGGTGGGCTGGAGAGAGGGTCTGCAGTCAGGGTGTTGGGAGTTCAGACAGGTGGTGGCCAGGGTGAGGGTCCATGGTCACGGTGTCAAGTGCTCGGATGGGTGGGCAGCTGAGACAAGGATCTGCAGTCAGGGCATTGGGACCTTAGGTGGGAGGGTACTCGAGGCTTTGGAAGCTCGTTTGGGAGGGCGGCCGAGGCCAAACATAGAGGGGTGGGGATAGTGTGTCGACTTTTACACGGGATATTTGGAAAATACGCGATTTTTGGGCCAAAAAAAAGGGGCGGGTCGACTATTACACAAGTAAAATATTCCAAGGTGCTTCTGGTCAATTAAGGTTTAGAACACATGGGAAAAGTAAACTAGAGGAGGAAAGAGAAGCAAAGAAGGATTTCGAGAGGATCTTGCAATGCTTAAAGACCCTGGCACGAATGGTTAAAGTCAGGATCCCCTGAACAGTTCAGAACTGGAGGAGCAGAGATATCAGAGCTATGAAGCACAAGAGGAAAGAACATCATAAGGGACTGAAATTCAGGGTGGAAATTTTAAAACTTGAGCTACTGCTTATTCAAACCCTAATGTGCACAACCAAGCACAAGGGTGATGGGTGGATGAAATTTGGAGGGCAAATTAGGAATCTAAGCAACAGGATTTACTGGAGGCCTACCTTGTCTAGGGGGCAAAGCAACTCGTGCTTCAGTGATCCTCTGCAAACAAATACAGTAAAACCCCTGGTATCTGAGGATTGATAGATGCTAGATAAGTGAATTTTCTGGCTGCTTGGGATTACTTGTGCATAATTGACAAACTAACAGCAAATCATGCAATTTTAAACCTGTATTTTTAACCTATTTATTTTCCATGGCATTTTGCCAGTTACTTGAGGCTGCCGGTTGCTTGAATTCCAGATACTCGGGGTTTCACTGCATCAAAATGCTAACTATAAATTGAGGAACGCACACTTGGGACGCAAGTAATAAAAATGTTGCCTTATTAATCATGCAACATGTGGATGAATAACTTCAAATCAATCACAGTCTGTGCTGCCATGCAATCAATACCAGAATCTTAATTTACGCCCCTGGAATATTCCAAAAATTTAACTGGCTTTTCCTCTACGTGAAAGTTAATATTATACCAGGCCCCGAACAACACAAGTTATCCATCTGTATAAAGTTCACAGTTTAAAACTATTTCTTAAACCATGTCCAAGACTCAAACAATTGCTTTTGAAATCAAAATACTCAAGATGTTGCCCAAAATAAGCGCAATATATTCTACTCAGGAAATCTTAAAGTGAACTAAACAGATACCCCAACATAAAGAATTTTATGATCCATGACACAAATTGTACATAAACTTCAGTAACAGCAAAAAATGCCATCATATACAGGAAAACCCCACTTTACGAATACTCGCTTTAAAAAATTTGCTTTTACAAAGAAATTATAATGGGTTTATAATTAGATTTTGCTTTTACAAAAATTGCCTCCAATAGTCATCAATGGGTCTTCGCTTTACGAATTTTCAGTTTATGATCTGTTTCCCAGGAAAACTTTCCCTTCGTGAAGCAGGATATATGGGGAGTGTTTGACAGCTCTTGGCCAGCACTCATTGGAATTTTGGAGAATGAAGGGGGAAATCTCATTAAAACTTTTCAAACGTTGAAAGGCATGGACAGAGTAGATGCAGAAAGCTTGTGGCCCATGGTGGGAAAGTCGAGGACAAGAGGGAACAACTTCAGGACTGAAGGGCAGCCACTTCGTCCAGAGATGTGGAGGAATTTCTTCAGACAGAGAGTGATAAGCCTACAAAATTCGTTGCCACAGGCCGGTCATTGGGTGTATTTAAGGCAGAGATTGATAGGTTCTTGATTAGCCAGAGTATCAAAGGTTATGGGCAGTAGGGGTGAGTGGGAAAATGAGTCAGCTCATGATTAAAATGGCAAAGCAAACTTGATGGGCTGAATAGCCTATTTCTGGATCAATGTCTTCTACTCATTAAATAGATCTGCAGAAAATCATTGTGCACTTTCATATGTATGGAATTAAATTTTTCTTTGAATTTTGGCCCTCTCCAAATATATTTTTATTGAGATTAAGGAGGAAAAATCACAAGAAACAACAGGAAAATGTCATTCAGCCTCCCACACAATGAGACCAGCATCCCTTTCCTACACCAATTCTCTCGAATCGTCTTCATTTCCAAAATTGTATCAATCTCTTGCCTGATTGCCACAACCATCTTGGATAGAGAATTCCAACCTTTAAGTGAAGAAACTTCTCTCGAATGGCAATGCCCCTATCTCAAGACTGCGACCCATGGTTCCAGACCTATCTTCACTCCAGTGTCAATCCTGTCCCAAGAATTATGAACAACTTTTGAGGCCATTCCCATCTTCCCCACCCCCATTCTGAGTAGAGAAATGGATCAGCCTACTTAATTTCTCCTTGTAGGACCAACTTTAAAGACAAGTTTGTTGTCATCTGTTCTCACAAGTACAACCTGACAAAACAGCGTTCTCCAGTCCTCGGTGCAAAACACACAGACACAACACACGTACAGACAAACAATACATATGCAGGACAAGTTTTCCTCTGTGCAAATTAAATAATTTCTAACCCAAGAATCAAGCTGGTCAACTTTGTTCCACACCCTCTCTCACAAGTACATCCTTCATTAAGAAAGGGAGGCCAGACCTATACAAAACATTTGAAATATAGTGTTACCAGGCCCTGAGAAATTGGATTTCAATGTCCTTATCTACTATTCAAATCTTCCTGAAATATCTACCATTTCCATCCCAATTTCTTGTTGTATCTAGACATTATCTTTCAATTTTTCATGTACAAGGCCAGCCAGGTCTCTCTGAACATCAATACTTTTCAATCTTCAGCCCGCGACCCATCTCCCCACTCACCCCTCTCCCTCCTTGACCCCCTCAAAGCAGGGACAGCAGGCCGGAGCTGTCAACAGGGGCCGGAGAGGCAGCGGGAGCCGTCAGAAACCATCAAGGGGCGACCGGTGCAGGCTGTGACAGCCTCATCTACCGCTTCGGCCTTCAGGGCCACTCTCTGTGGCTCAAAATGTGGCAGAGCAATGGCTGTTTTCCTTACCCATAATCCCCCACGCAGCTGGAACTTTCTGGCAACCACAGAAAGACAGCCATTGCTCTGCCGCATATTTATGATGGGTGGCGCTACGGCACCCGTCGCCCCGTCTCCACTGGCTCCAGAGGGTGCTACGAAGCTCCTCTCGATATGAATGCAATGCTGGAGCAGCCTTTTAGGGCTGCTGTCTGAAAGTTTTAAGTTTTAGATCCGCTCTTGTAGCCGACTTCCAAGCGGAGGCCTGACATGAAATGGCCTAGAGACAGGAACATGGATAGAGGGCCGTGAGAGTGACACAACATCATGGGCCGAAGAGCACATTCTGCACTCTATAATTGGCTTGTTTACCAGAACAGTGTAAACATGTGGCATCAACTGCTGATTCATCTAAAGGGAAAGCAAGTGAGCTGTTGATTATCCTGTGAGCCATCAAATCCCTTCACACCATATATGGGGAAAAAATTACAGGGATTATCTCCATGGTTTGACCTGCTCGACCTTCTTCCCGTACCCATCACACCACTCCCCCTCCACTCCATCACGGACACCTGCCCTTCCACTCAATCACAGACAGCCCCATCCCACACACAACCCCTCTCCCCCCGTCCACACAGGCATCAAATCACACCGGGGATGACACTATCTAGGTAGGTAATATCATCCCCGCCGTCTGATGACGCGCGAGTTCCGATTAGCCCAGTGTGAAAGGGACTTTTGGTATCCTGGGATAAAGTAGTGACACATTGAATATGTTTTTGTGTGAGTGCAAGAACGTGAAGAAAACAAAAGATTAAAAAGGTATAAATGTCTAAAGGACTGTGGGAAAGTCGCAGGAGAGAAAAATGGAGGACATGCCCTCCCAGAATTCCATGCGGCAGAGAAACCCTTCCATGAGTGCTCTGTATATACAGCTCTTTCTCTGCCACACAGAATTCTGGGAGGGTAGGTCCGCTATTGCTCTTTCCCGTGGTCTATTGCCGCTAGGACTTTCCTATGGTGTTCATAAATTGTGCAGGTATGTGGTTTATACAACTTTCCCACGGTATTTTATGAATTAAAAAGGTTTATATAGGTAGGTACAATAACAGGGGCTGAAGGGCTGTACATAATGCATAATTATGTTATAATTAGGCATGATTAATTTAGTTTAAAATCAAGATCGTAATACATCGATCAGGATTTAGGGCAGGTCCACCATCGCTCGATGCATCACTCGGATGTCACCAGTGAAGGAGAAACTCCCCTATCCCCTGGGGATGCCTCATGATGACCAATTAACAATGGTCCAGTGTGAATAGCAAAAACAGCTTCCTTAACCAGTTCACTGAACAGCAAATCTACTGGTTCGCCAGTGTGAAAAGATGGGATGTGAGTGGGAAGGGAAGGTTGAGAATCACTGCTCTAGACCTAATTGTTACTGAAATATTTTGCTTGAGAAAAGTTGTCATTAGCCCATTTCCTTTGGAGTTATGAAACCGTGCACATAACGAGTCAATGAGGTTCAATTAAAATGGTCATTTTCAAACCTTTTTTCTTTCCACTCACATACCACCTTAAGCAATCCCTTACTGATCCCAGAACAGTTATGGCATAGTGATTGCTTAAAATGTAAGTTTAGGGGGTAGTTTGAAAACCACTGGGTTGGGAGACAAAGCTGGGGGAAGGTGATAGCGGAAGAAAGGGGGTGGGTTTAAATGAAAGCCAGAGAAGTCAATGTTAATGCCATCCATTTGAAGAGTGCCCAATGGGAAAAAGAGTGGGCCACAAGGTCCTTGCTGTTGCAGTGGACAGAGCAAAGGGTAAACCATACCTGAAGAAATGCAAAAATTCTACAAGGCAGCTAACCACCAGCTTCTCAAAAACAATTAGGAATGGGTAATTAACTGCAGGCTCAGCCTGCAAAGCCCACATCATTGAATGAATAATAAGAAAAGCTCTCTTGCAGACATCCTGTCTTGTTCATCATGTACACATCTTCATTGATCCTCAGCGTCTGGATTGCACTACTTTAAACTTTGCTAATATAATTATTCAAACAAACATAACCCACAGTTAACTACATAACATTTTAATCAGGTTATCCCCAGGGGTTCCAAAGATGTGGCAAACGGGGTTCATTAATTTTGCACTTGAAAACAGAGGTGCAAGTTTTTCTGATAATGAAGGTCGTTTTCAATTGCACACAAGGACATTTAGGAACATTGCCATGCATCGCTCTGAGGAATGGCGAGATTTCATATGACCTCAACATATCCCATTAATCACTGCTGAACAAGATAAAGAGGTCGAAGCCTGCTTCACAGGTACAAAGAGAGGGCAACAAAACTATGGCAGATTCAGTTTAAGGTGTGGAAAAGTGGCCCCATCCATTCAGTCGAGCAGAATATAGGGCAGCACAATTAGCGCCATGCTGCTGAGGTTTGTAGATCAATTTGGGTGGCACAGTCTCGTGGGCCAGAAGGCCCTGTACGTCTACATTTTTTAAATAAATAAATGCATTGGAAAAAATCTAGGGGTGTGGGTGAGCGCGCGCATGTGTATATAAATAAATGACTATAAACTAATGCATAATTGTCTGAATAATTGCCGATTGCCTAAAATAAGTGGGATAATGATGGTTAAGTTATTTAGATCCAATTAGGAAAAGGGGCGAGGCAAAGAGACCTGGGTGTCGCTGTGCATCAGTCATTAAAAGTGGGCAGCCAGGTGCAGCAAGCAGTAAAAAAAAGCGAATGGTATGTTGGCGTTCATATCAAAAGGATTCGAGTACAGGAGCTGAGAGGTATTGATGCAGTTGTATAGGGCCTTGGTGAGACCTCACCCGGAGTATTGTGTTTAGTTTCGTTCTTCTTATCTGAGGAAGGACATCATTGCCATGGAGAGAGTGCAGAAAAGGTTGACCAGATTGATACCAGGGATGGCGGGATTTGCATATGAAGAAAGGCTAGAACGACTGGGCTTGTACTCGCTGGAGTTTAGACAATCAAGAGGACATTTCAAAATTCTTAAGGGATTTGACAGGCTAGATGCAGGAAGATTGTTCCCAATGTTGAGCAAGTCTAGAACCAGAGGTCACAGTTTAAGGATAAAGGGGAAGTCCTTTTGGACTGAGATGAGGAAGAATTTTTTCACTCAGAGGGTGGTGAATTTATGGAATTCTCTGCCACAGGAAGTGATTGAGGCCGGTTCCATAGCTATATTTAAGAGAGAGTTAGATTTAGTACTTGTGACTAGGGGGATCAGGAGGTATGGAGAGAGAGCTGGAACAGGGTACTGAGTGGATGATCAGCCATGATCAAAATGAATGGCGGTGTAGGCTTGAAGGGCCAAATGGCCTCCTCCAACACCTATTTTCTATGTTTCTATATTTTAGCAGGCCCTTTGTGGAGCAAAAAACAACACAGCTGTATGATCTCAGTGGGACAAGCAGCATGTATGGGGCAGAGTTACACAGACAGACTGGCTTCCAAATGACAGAGTTTTAGTTTTATGACAAGCCCCTCGAGCTCCATGCTCGCAGAGGGAGCGAAACACTGGGGTGTAATTTAACAAAACGGGTGAGGTTTCATAAGCTTAGAACAGAAACTATTCCCTCTGACAGAAGAATATAAAGCCAGAGGAACATTTGATACAAAACTTGAACTAACTAGTTTAAAAGTTCAGTTAAAAACTTACTTTTTGGGTGGCACAGGATTGCGCCCTGAAATTAAACATGCCAAAAGGGACTACAGATGTGGCAAGCTGATTTCCAAGATGCTGTGCATTCTGGGTTAGTTAAAGCTTTTGATAGCTCCCATCATCATTCAGCAAGGACATCAAAGGAGTACAGAGAGTAGAAGTGCAAATAAAACAATTCAGTATTTAGTTTGCTGAAGGGGTTGATTGCACTTCATTACACATATATCTGATGCAGAGAGCCCCTGTATCATGAAAAATCTCTTGATGATATGAAAGCTTTCAACACTATTTTAATAGCTAGTCATCCAATAAAAAGTAGGACAATGGACACTTTGGCTTGAGAACTCTCCGGTATCTGTCTCTGAGACCAATGTCAGAGCATCATTCAAGAGGTTGAATCTCACAAGGTGCCAGGCAAGGGTGGCCAGACATCCGGTTTTAGGTCAGACAGTCCAACATTTGAGCCCTCCGTCCAGCACCACCTCAAGCCAGATGTTAATTTGTCCTCCATTTTGGGATGTAGGCCCCAAATGGAGGACAAATTAAGGGGCAGAAAGTGCACTTACCTATGCAGCGTCCCAGGGTCCATAGGCCATGCGCAGCCATTTTTTTTTTCTCGTGTCATCACACTCAATTCAAGGGCTGCAGGTCTGCCGTGCCGCGAGACACGGCGGAACAGGAGCACAAGCCAGCTGCATGATGTGCCTTGACAGGCCAGGCCAATGGGGAGATGGCAATTGACAACAGACAGGGAGAGATTCTGACCATTCACGAGGGTGGAGGGGAGGTGCTGAGTGGCGGTGGCAAGCGAGTAAAGGAGATACCATGTCCGCAGCACCTGGTGCACGCTCAGAACCAGTGTCCACAGCACCCGGACCTGTAACCCTAAACCCAACCTGTGGGCCCTGGGTGGGTGCCTGTTCCTGATGTGTGCCCAGGGTGGGTGCCTTCCCAGAGCAGATACATAATTTCCTAAAAGTGGTGTCACAGGTAAACAGGGTTGTAAAGAAACATTTTGGCATCTTGGCCTTCATAAATCAAAGTATTGAGTACAGGAGTTGGGATGTTTGTGTTTTGGAAAGACCACATTTGGAGTACTGTGTTCAGTTCTGGTCACCGAACTACAGGAAGGTTATCAGTAAGATCAAAAGAGTGCAGAGAAGATTGACTAGGATGTTGCCGGGTGTTCAGGAGTTCAGTTACAGGAGAAGGTTAAACAGGTTAGGACTTTATTCCTTGGAGTGTAGAAGAATGAGGGGAGATTTGATAGAGGTTTACATAATTATGAGGGGCATAGACAGAGTAAATGCGAGTAGGCGATTTCCACTTAGATTAAGAGAGATAAATATGAGAGGACATGGCTTTAGGGTGAAAGGGGAAAGGCTTAGAGGAAACTAAGTGGGGGGAGTTTGGAACCAGCTGCCATCTGACATGGTAAATGTGAGCTCACTCTTACGTTTTAAGAATTGGATAGATGCATGGATGAAGGGTTATGGAATGGGTGCAGGTTAGTGGGACTAGTAGAATGGTGTTTCAGCACAGACTAGAAGGGCCAAATGGCCTATTTTCTGTGCTGTCGTTTTCTATGGTACTGTGAAAAAATGCTTTGAGAGGTTGGTCATGGCCAGAATTAACGCATACCTAAGCGAAGGTCTGGACACAATGCAATTTGCCTGTCGTAACAATCGCTCCACAGCAGATGGAATATCACTGGCTCTCCAGCCATCTCTGGATCACCTCGAAAACAACAACTTATACATATGGCTGCTTTTCATCAACTGCTGTTCAGCCTTCAACACCATTATTCCCTCAGTGCTGATCAGCAAGTTCCAAACCCTAGACCCCTGCACCACACCCCGTCCCCCCCAACCTTGACAACTGGATCTTTGATTTCCTCATTGGAAGACCACTGTCAGCACGAATTGGAAACAGCGACTCCTCCTCACTAACAACACAGGTGCACCTCAAGGATGCGTGCTTAGCCCACTGCTCTACTCGTTATACACCCATGACTGTGTGGCCAGGCGCAATTCCACGGTCGTCAACAGAATCACAATCAACAAAGAGGAAGTGTACGGGAGGGGGAGAGAGATCAGCTCGTTGACTGGTATCACCCTGGTACAATCTTGCACTCAACGTTAACAAAACCAAGGAGATGACTATAGACTTCAGAAGGAAGTCAGGAAAACACGAATCAATCCTCATCAAGGGCTCAGTCGTGGAGAGGGTCAAGAACTTCAAATAGCTGGAGGGGGTCAACATCCCTGAGGATCTGTCCTGGGCCTCCATGTCTATCCAATCACAAAGAAGGCTCACCAGCGATGATACTTGGTGAGGAGTTTGAAGAGATTCAATAAGTCATCAAAGACATTCAAAAACTTATACAAGTGTACCAAGGAGAGCATTCTGGCTGGTTGCATCAGTGTCTGGTACAACGATGGAGAGCAATCTGTCTGGTACAGAGGTACCAACCCTCAGAATAGGAAAAAACTCCAGTGTTGTTAACACGGCCTGTGACATCACAGACACCAAACTTCACTCCATCAAGGTCATCTCCAAGAGGTGGTAACTTCAGAAAGCAGCCTCTATCCCACCACCCACTCTGCTTCCATCAGGAAAAATGGTCCAGGAGCCTGAAGACGAGCACTCAGCGGTACAAGGACAGCTTCTTCCCCTCCGCCATCAGATTCCTGAATGATCAATGAGCCAAAGATACTGTCTTATTTGACTTTTCATGCATTATTTTCATTTATTGTTGTAAGATGGTTTAATGAAATTTTGTGCTGTGAAGCTGCTGCAAAACAACGAATTTTGTGACAATAAATTCTGACTGACTGACAATCACCAAAACTGTAGCATGGATTTCCCCAACATTCACTTAATTTGTATACAAACATCTTTCAATATCATTCATAATGTTGAGTACTGAAGAATTGTGCAGAAGGAAGCAACAATTCTCAACAGCTTCTGAGTTTTATCCTTGAAATCACACCTGAAATCAATCTCTACTTTGAATAGGTCTACTGGCAAAAGTTGCCATCGCAAGTGTAATTTTAAATAGAAATTACATTTGGGTTTTTAGATGCAACCATGTCACTAAGGTTTTGATATCAATGCACTGCAGTAATGAAAAAACTGGCAAAGATCAGCTGACTGGCTGATCCTGTTTCAAATCCCTCGGCTTTGATTGTTCCCAACCATTGCCTCATTAACTTCAAAGTTTATTGGAACAGCCGATTCAGCAAAAGCATACCAAATTTCAATTAAAAATGTTTGATATTCAAAAACCTTTCCCTTTCCTCCCTCCACTGAAAAATATTGCCAGTGGCTGTACCTCTTTGTCGATGCAATCGTGAGGAGCTCTCCAGTGGCTAAATTTCATTTGAATCAGAATTTATTGTCACAAATGTATCATGAAATTCATTTTTTCGATAGCATTACAGGGCAAATGTTGCTATGAAATTACATTTAAATAAGGTCATGTCTATGGTTCATTTTCCATTCAGAAATCTGATGGCAGAAGAGAAGAAGCTGTCCTTGTGTCATTGGGTCTTCAAGCCTTCCCGATGGCCTGATCGTGATGTTCCTTGAGGAAAGAGGCTGCTTTCTTGAGACACCGCCTCTTGTAGATGTCCTCGATGGGACTGATGACCGTGATGGCGAGTTCACAACTCTTTTTTTTGTCCTGTGTGTTGGCACCTCCATACAAAACAGTGATGTAGCCAGTCAGAATGCTCTCCAAAGTGCATCTGTAGAAATTTGCAAGTCTTAAGGAGATTTGGTATGTCACCAAAGACTCTTGCAAATTTCTACAGGTGTACTGTGGAGACCATTCTGACTGGTTGCATCACTGTCTAGTATGGAGGTGCCATTGCACAGGACAGAAAGAGGCTACAGAAAATTGTAAGCTTGGCTTGCCACATCATGGACATCAGTCTTCACATCTACAAGAGGCCATGTCTCAAGAAAGCAGCCTCTATCCTCAAGAAGCCTCACCACCCAGGCCATGCCCTCTTCACATTGCTTCCAGCAGGAAGGAGGTAGAGAAGCCTGAAGACGAACATTCAACAGTACAAAAGCAGCTTCTTTTCCTCCCCATGAGATTTCTGAATGTCCAGTGAACCACAAGCTCACTTTTTTCACCGTTTGCATCAATTTATTTTTTAGTTAATTTTAAAAAATGTAATTTATTGCAATGTTTACACCTGTAATGCACAATACTGCTGCCGCAAAACAACAAATTTCATGACACATTCAATAGACAATAGTGCAGGAGTAGGCCATTTGGCCCTTTGAGCCAGCACCGCCATTCACTGTGATCATGGCTGATCATCCACAATCAGTTCCCCGTTCCTGCCTTCTCCTCATATCCCTCAACTCCACCATCTTTAGGAACTCTATCTAACTCTTTCTTGAAAACATCCAGAGAATTGGCCTCCACTACCTTCTGAGGCAGAGCATTCCACAGATCCACAACCCTCTGGGTGAAAATGTTTTTCCTCAACTCCATCCTGAATGGCCTACCCTTAATTCTTAAACTGTGGCCTCTGTTGACTCCCCCAACATTGGGAACATGTTTCCTGTCTCTAGCATGTCCAATCCAATCCCTTAATAATCTTATATGCTTCAAACAGATCCCCTCTCATCCTTCTAAATCCCAGTATATACAAGCTCAATCACTCCAATCTTTCAACATATGAGAGTCCTGCCATCCTGGGAATTAACCTCGTGAACTCCTTCAATAGCAAGAATGTCCTTCCACAAACTTGGAGACCAAAACTGCACCCGATACTCCAGGTGTGGTCTCCCCAGGGCCCTGTACAACTGCAGAAGGACCTCTTTGCTCCTATACTCAACTCCTCTTGTTTTGAAGGCCAACATGCCATGAGCTTTCTTCAATGACTGCATTCAGTGACTGATGAATAAGGACACCGATATCTCATTGTACTTTCCCTTTTCTGAACTTGATAGTAATCTGTCTTCCTGTTCTTGCCACCAAAGTGGATCACCTCACATTTATCCGCATTAAACTGCATCTGCCATACATCTGCCCACACACCCAAGTCTCCCTGTATTGTCATAACATCCTCACATTTCATACTTCCACCCAGCTTTGTGTCATCTGCAAATGTTACTTTTAATCCCTTCATCCAAGTCATTAAGGTATATTATAAATAGCTGCGGTCCCAGCACCAAGCTTTGCGGTAGCCCACTAGTCACTGCCTGCCATTCTGAAAGGGACCCATCAATCCCTACTCTTTGTTTCCTGTCTGCCAACCAATTTTCTATCCACGTCAGTACCCTACCCCCAATACTATGTGCTCTAATGTTGCCTGCTGATCTCCTATGTGGGACATTAGGGCTCAAACCCTTTCATGGCAATAAATCTGATTCTGGTTGTTCTAACTTCTGAAAATCAAAGTCAGTTAAAAGCACTGATAATCAAGAAGGGTAGAGAAATGGACTTCCCTCAGCACATACAGACAAAACAAAGCATACCTCTGCTTTAACCACTCGAGAAGCATTGGTGTGAGATCACACAGAAATCTGTGGACCCTGTGGTCTCCCTTCAGTATTTTTGTGGGCTGCATAGACAACTAACTGCAGGAGAAAAACCAATACCCCAGGAGAAAATAGAAAATGCTGACAATCCTTTCAAAGACAACCAGAAACAGATTTGTTTTAAAGTTTCCGTCTTTCCCAATACAGGATTTAAGGACTGGTCTTTCTACAGGCTCGAAGACAGCTGGACTTTTCTTCACTGAAGAATTAAAACATTGATATTCAGCCTCTTGTGAGCAGACAGCCAGCTCAGCTTTTCAGCTGTTCTGCTGCTAGCCTATTGACTTTGTCGACATTGTCCGCACAACCCCTCCCTCCTCTGTGAAATGCATGAGCACCCTTCTCAATTAAAGCCAACATTCTTATTATTCAGAGATTATTGTGCTACATTCTTGCACTCACCCCTTGTTCACACCACCAAATCGTCACCACATCCAGACAACAAGCAACCTCTTCAAAACCACCCAGCTCACGCTCTGCTCTCACTGCTGCCATCAGGGAAGAGGTAGAGATGCCACAGGACTCACACCACCAGGAACAGCTGCTACCCCTCCAACATCAGACACCTCAACAATAAACTCAATCAGGGACTCGTCCTGGGCACTTTATTTATTTCTTTTCCCTGCATTGCACAGTTGTTTACATTTCTTTATTTGTTGACACATGTACATTGAGTCAGTATTTTATTGCACTGCCAATAAGTGGTAATTCTGCCTGGCCCACGGGAAAAAGAATCTCAGGGTCGTATGTGATGTCATTTATGTACTCTGACAATAAATTTGAATCTCTCTCTCTGCGATACAGCATGGCTACAAGAGCAGTTAAATTCAGAGACAATACAAAGTGCCAGAATTGCCATGATTGTAGAGGGTTATGGACATTTACAACGATTCAAAGAGTAAAGCCAGGGAGAGACAGGGGGAAAAACTCGAGAATGTTTTTTTTTAAAAGAAGAATCATCATTTCCTGCAACCCAAGTAGGTTAGCAAGCACTGATTGGGACTTGGAGGGAGTAAAGATTTAAGTTGTGGAGTTTTGAACAAAATTTACATTTTAGAAACTCTCTCTACTGCTTAAAGCAAATTGTGCAGCTCAAGGAGAGCCAAGATAAATTGCCCCCTCAGTCCACTACATCTTTTAATTTGCACAAGCCTCAATTCTATTCGAAGAAACTTGGATGAAAAATAAATAATTCAATACAATTTAATAACCTCACTGAATTAGTGATTGCTTCCAGTAGCAAGATCAGCATCTAGTTCTCCATTACTCAATATGTTCCTCTAGGTTTAATTCTGCATAACCAGTCAGGTGTTTGGAATCCACATGAACCTCGCCCCACCCCACCTTTTAAAAAATAATCATTTACAGAATGCAACAGGAAAGTACAGCATCTATTCCCCTTCTCTAAAGATCTTTCTTGAACGAACCAGACGTCATCACTTCAAATGTTGATCCAGCTTCCCCCAGACTCAGGCCAGTCTCTTCTCTCGTGTGGTCCTACTATATCCTCTCAATGTCCCCATTCAAAACAAAACTTAGATTGCTTTAGCAACGTTCACTTGCCTTTCAGAGCATCGCAAAACATTTGATCCTCTCGAATCACGGAAGTATTTTGAATGGCCGATGAGATGCAGTAAAAGTCACTGAATGAAGCTTCCACAAGTCACGCTGGATGCTGGTTTAACCGAGATAATGTCCACGACCTTCTTCCAAGCACAGAACCAATATCTTCTGCATTCACACAAGGGGACAAAGGAGGCCAGGGCTCCGTGCCTCCACAGAAAGACGACACCTGACCGCAGGGACAACTTGAATGCAGCGACTCCTGCGCACGGGGTGGAGCGTGGAAAACTTGGGCTCAGAGATAAGACTGCGATCAAATGAACCACCCCGTCACCCTTCCGCGCTTTCAACGTGTGAATGTTAGTCTGGAATATCGCCCAATTAGTCTAAAATTGGAGCAGGGGGAGCGACAAGAGGGTGGCTCGCTCTCCCCTCACCCCCAGGCTGTCCTGACCTATAAATACACTGCATTCAAGAAGGAAGGAAAAGCAACCGTGGCTTTACCGAAAGGAAGCAAAAGACGCCGCGGTCGGAGTCAAAACCACAGTGCCCAGATCTCCATGAAGGGCTCAAGCCCCGAAACGTGGGTTAGGGATCCCACTGTTTGCGAAGCGGAGTTGCTCCAGGAGGGAGGGGGGGGGGGAGGGGAAAGGAGGGGGGGGGGAGGGGAAAGGAGGGGGGGGGGAGGGGAAAGGAGGGAAGGGGAAAGGAGGGAAGGGGAAAGGAGGGAAGGGGAAAGGAGGGAAGGGGAAAGGAGGGAAGGGGGGAAGGGGAAAGGAGGGAAGGGGGGAAGGGGAAAGGAGGGAAGGGGGGAAGGGGAAAGGAGGGAAGGGGGGAAGGGGAAAGGAGGGAAGGGGGGAAGGGGAAAGGAAGGAAGGGGGGAAGGGGAAAGGAGGGAAGGGGAAAGGAGGGAAGGGGGGAAGGGGTAAGGAGTAAGGAGGGAAGGGGTAAGGAGGGAAGGGGTAAGGGGAAAGGGGGAAAGGAGGGAAGGGGGAAAGGAGGGAAGGAGGGAAGGGGAAAGGAGGGAAGGGGGAAGGGGAAAGGAGGGAAGGGGGAAAGGAGGGAAGGGGAAAGAAGGGGAAAGGAGGGAAGGGGAAGGGGGAAGGGGAAGGAAGGGGGGAAGGGGAAGGGGGGAAGGGGAAGGGGGGAAGGGGAAGGGGGAAGGGGAAGGGGGGAAGGGGGGAAGGGGAAGGGGGGAAGGGGAAAGGAGGGAGGGGGGAAGGGGAAAGGAGGGAGGGGGGAAGGGGAAAGGAGGAAGGGGAAAGGAGGAAGGGGAGGGAGGGGAGGGGGAAGGGGAGGGAGGGGAGGGGGAAGGGAGGGGGGAGGGGGGAAAGGGAGAGGGGGGAAGGGAGAGGGGGGAAGGGAGAGGGGGGAAGGGAGAGGGGGGAAGGGAGAGGGGGGAAGGGAGAGGGGGGGAAGGGAGAGGGGGGAAGGGGAAGGAAGGGAGGGGGAGGGGGAGGGGGGAAAGGGGAGGAGGGGGGAAAGGGGAGGAGGGGGGGTGGGGGGAAAGGAGGGGGGTGGGGGGAAAGGAGGGGGGTGGGGGGAAAGGAGGGGGTGGGGGGAAAGGAGGGGGGTGGGGGGAAAGGAGGGGGGTGGGGGGAAAGGAGGGGGGTGGGGGGAAAGGAGGGGGGTGGGGGAAAGGAGGGGGGTGGGGGAAGGGAGGGGGGAGGAAGGGGGGAGGGAGGGGGAGGGGGGAAAGGAGGGGAGGAGGGGGGGTGGGGGGGTGGGGGGAAAGGAGGGGAGGAGGGGGGGGGTGGGGGGGTGGGGGGAAAGGAGGGGAGGAGGGGGGGTGGGGGGAAAGGAGGGGGGTGGGGGGAAGGGAGGGGGTGGGGGGAAAGGAGGGGGGTGGGGGGAAGGGAGGGGGTGGGGGGAAGGGAGGGGGTGGGGGGAAGGGAGGGGGTGGGGGGAAGGGTGGGGGGAAGGGAGGGGGGTGGGGGAGGGGGGGGTTTCAGGGGCTGGTCGAGCGGGTCCTTGATGAGGGGGCTCAAGCCCGAAACGGTGATCAGGGATGCTCCTCTTTGCCATATATTGGACACGGTTGGTGCTGCTGAGGGTCCCCCGTGACCGCGGGGAAGGGGGGGGGGGGGAGGAAGGGGCAGAGAATGAAGACCCTTCCTCCTCCCCAGGAGACCACACGGGCTCAGCGGCGCTAGCACCAACTCCAAGCCGGCTCAGAACACAGCACCGGTCGTTCGGCCTGTCTAGTCCGGGGGAGGGGGCAGCATTCTTACCTCCTGCCAAACGGCGGCGAGGTCGGAACCCCCCGACTCGGGACTGCGCTTCAAGTGCAGCCGCTCGGGGAACGCGCCCCGCCGGGCCCGGCAGCCTTGGCCGCGCCTGCGCGTCGGGCGGACTCCATGGCAACCGCTGTCACTGCCTGAGCAGCCGGGCCCGGCAGCCGTGGCCGCGCCTGCGCGTCGGGCGGACTCCATGGCAACCGCTGTCACTGCCTGAGTTGCCGGGCCCGGCAGCCGTGGCCGCGCCTGCGCGTCGGGCGGACTCCATGGCAACCGCTGTCACTGCCTGAGCAGCCGGGCCCGGCAGCCGTGGCCGCGCCTGCGCGTCGGGCGAACTCCATGGCAACCGCTGTCACTGCCTGAGCAGCCGGGCCCGGCAGCCGTGGCCGCGCCTGCGCGTCGGGCGGACTCTATCACAACCTCCCCCCACCCCCCCGGGCTTCTTCCCGCCTCACATCGAGCTCCGTGCTGCCGTCCGCCCGGCCATGGCTCCGCGCCGCTTCGTTCCGCTCCGCCGGCCGCCCTTCTTCACGGACGTCAGTACAAGGAGCCGACTGATTGGGCGCTGGGTCGGCTGCAAGCAAATCCGGCGCTCATTGGTTGCCATCACCCCCCGCCCCCAAGCGATGACGTCAGCGCTCTGCACAGCTCAAGCCGCACCCCCGGTTCGGATGGCCACGCCCCTTTACCACGATAGTCCGCCCCTTTGAAGGGATGGCCACGCCCCTTTGTCACGATAGTCCGCCCCTTTGAAGAGGTGGCCCCGCCCCTTTGCCACGATAGCCCATCCCTTTGAAGAGGTGGCCACGCCCCTTTGTCACGATAGTCCGCCCCCTTTGAAGAGGTGGCCACGCCCCTTTGCCACGATAGCCCGCCCCCTTTGAAGAGGTGGCCACGCCCCTTTGTCACGATAGCCCGCCCCTTTGGAGGTGGCCACGCCCCTTTGCCACGATAGCCCGCCCCCTTTGAAGAGGTGGCCACGCCCCTTTGCCATGATAGCCCGCCCCTTTGAAGAGGTGGCCACGCCCCTTTGTCACAATATTCCGCCCCTTTGGAGGTGGCCACGCCCCTTTGCCACGATAGCCTGCCCCTTTGAAGAGGTGGCCACGCCCCTTTGTCACAATAGCCCGCCCCTTTGAAGAAGTGGCCACGCCCCTTTGCCACGATAGCCTGCCCCTTTGAAGAGGTGGCCACGCCCCTTTGCCACGATAGCCCACCCCTTTGAAGAAGTGGCCACGCCCCTTTGTCACGATAGCCTGCCCCTTTGAAGAGGTGGCCACGCCCCTTTGCCACGATAGCCCACCCCTATGAAGAAGTGGCCACGCCCCTTTGTCAAGATAGCCCGCCCCTTTGGAGGTGGTCACGCCCCTTTGCCACGATAGCCCGCCCCCTTTGAAGAGGTGGTCACGCCCTTTTGCCACGATAGCCCGCCCCTTTGAAGAGGTGGTCACGCCCCTTTGTCACTATAGCCCGCCCCTTTGAAGAGATGGCCACGCCCCTTTGCCACGATAGCCGGCCCCCTTTGAAGAAGTGGCCACGCCCCTTTGTCACAATAGCCCGCCCCTTTGAAGAAGTGGCCACGCCCCTTTGTCACGATAGCCCGTCCCTTTGAAGAGGTGGTCACGCCCCTTTGCCACAATAGCCCGCCCCCTTTGAAGAGCCAGGGTCCCATCACGACCCTCCCATTCCCCCACCTTCGAGCCCTTGCAACCCCTACCCGTCACTTTGCGGTCCCACGTCCACTGCAGAGGAGAGGAGGAGGGAGCTGGGGGCACGCCCGGGGCCACATGGATACGATTGAAACTCAGGATTTCTCCCCCGAAGGAGCTCCCTCACTGGCGGGCCAACGCTGCCAGTCCCAGTGCCCTGGGCAACCTCTGACTCCCAGATGGTCAACAATGCCCTGCACGCACCATTGGAGGGGATCAAGAATGGGTCAACCCTCTGGGAACGAGTGGTCACAGCCAATACAGGTTCGGTATCCGACCCACCTGGAGTGGAACCTCCACAGGAGGCCACACGGGATCAAGGTAGGAGAGGGTACCCAGGTCATTAGGGAATGGGCCCTGATCAACAGGATTTATGAGGGGGCCATCAACCAACATTTTATTGAAAATACAAAGGTGACCAGCATACTCGGGGCACCTCATAACCATCACAGCCCTCGACCTCAAGTCAGTGGTCCTGCCCCTCATGGCACCGGCTAATGGAAAGACTAAGGATGATGGCTAAGGATGCCATCACCCTTCTGGAAGGGCTAGAATACATGCAGTGTGGGGGGAGCCCACCCAGGTCCATAGGGCAGGCAGCTGTTCATGGATCTGCTGTGCACAGGGCTGGTCTGTGCCAGCATAGACGGGATCCCAACCTCTGCCATTCATGACCTGTGGCTTTGTGCGGAGTAAAAGGGCCAGGGGAAACCTACAACCACCCTGGGATAAAGCCTAGGGCTGCCCCTGCTCTTTCCCCACTGGAAACAATAGTCAAGACTGAGCTCAGAGATCTGCTGAGACAGGAACTGTCTCATCTGCACCAGCAGGAATTCTCACCCATCGGGTGGCAGACCCCATGCCCCCCCCCCCCCCCCCCGGCACATTTGTTCCATTGCCCACTCCTGCCTGGGGGACCTGAGGCCACATATTCCTGTAACAGTGTTAATAGGACTTTTCCCTGAATGCTTTCTAAGGATCAAGGTTTTAAAGGAACAATCCCTTTATACTAACGGAGCAAGTTTATATTCGGGGTTGCACGGGCTACATTTGTAGCTGGGACAACCAAAGGGGAACCAGTTATTGTTCCCCCTCCCTCCAAGATTGTCTGTAGCCCATAGTACAGACCCTGCAACAAGAATGATTTCTTTTCCAGTTCATTCCTCCAGTTCAACTCACAAGAGCAATTTGCAGTTACTTGGGACAAGAGCAATTTGCAGTTACTTGGGACAAGAGACAAGTCACATTCCACAGTCCCACTCTTTGTCACAGTTTAATCTGATACAATGTCCAACCTATTCAATCTCTCCCAGAGGTGTCAATTATCCATTATATCATTATTTCACTTTCCTCAGGGTCCCTGATGATTTTGCTAGCACCTGTACAGAGACACAAGAGCAACTCGTCCATGAACTACTCTTTGCAGACGATGCCGCTTTAGTTGCCCATTCTGAGCCAGATCTTCAGCGCTTGACGTCCTGTTTTGCAGAAACTGCCAAAATGTTTGGCCTGGAAGTCAACCTGAAGAAAACTGAGGTCCTCCATCAGCCAGCTCCCCACCATGACTACCAGCCCCCCCACATCTCCATTGGACACACAAAACTCAAAACTGTCAACCAGTTTACCTATCTCGGCTGCACCATTTCATCGGATGCAAGGATCGACAATGAGATAGACAACAGACTCGCCAAGGCAAATAGCGCCTTTGGAAAACTACACAAAAGAGTCTGGAAAAACAACCAACTGAAAAACCTCACAAAGATTAGCGTGTACAGAGCCGTTGTCATACCCACACTCCTGTTCGGCTCCGAAACATGGGTCCTCTACCAGCATCACTTACGGCTCCTAGAATGCTTCCACCAGCTTTGTCTCCACTCCATCCTCAACATTCATTGGAGCAACTTCATCACCAACATCGAACTACTCGAGATGGCAGAGGCCGATAGCATCGAATCCACGCTGCTGAAGATCCAACTGCGCTGGGTAGGTCACGTCTCCAGAATGAAGGACCATTGCCTTCCCAAGATCGTGTTATATGGCGAGCTCTCCACTGGCCACCGTGACAGAGGTGCACCAAAGAAGAGGTACAAGGACTGCCTAAAGAAATCTCTTGGTGCCTACCACATTGACCACCGCCAGTGGGCTGATATCGCCTCAAACCGTGCATCTTGGCGCCTCACAGTTTGGCGGGCAGCAACCTCCTTTGAAGAAGACCGCAGAGCCCACCTCACTGACAAAAGACAAAGGAGGAAAAACCCAACACCCAACCCCAACCCACCAATTTTCCCCTGCAACCGCTGCAACCGTGTCTGCCTGTCCCGCATCGGACTTGTCAGCCACAAACGAGCCTGCAGCTGACGTGGACATTACTCCTCCATAAATCTTCGTTCGCGAAGCCAAGCCAAAGGAAAGGTACAGTGACATTGAACTGACTACTGACCAATAAGACAGTTTGTCATGTATTATGCTAAAAAGCCTCAGCAAGGGAACAGCTGATGCTATGGAAACTATCGCTGAACATTCAATCATATCAAGCCTTTGTAAAAAAAAATTTAAATTGCACGCTTAGCTGTGGTTTTTACTACGCATAATGTCTCTCAGCACACTCAGAGAAATTGAACATACAATTTATAGATACATAATTTCAGTCTGTGGTCGCAAAGTTACAGTTTGTAACTTGAGCAAGGTAGGAAACATTGTATATATTTTGTTTCACAATGACAGCATCACCCCAGAACCTCCCATTAACAGAAAAACACCTCATGGGGTGGGACTGTGGGAGCTTTTATTTAAAAACACTAAATTGGCTAATTTTCCAATCTGACTCCTCCTGGCTATCATTACAGGGATCCAACACAGGCACTTGGGGCAACCGTTGAAAGAGAACATGAGTGGGAATGACATCCTGGTGTCAAACGTCAGCCCAGAGAAACAAGCACCCCCCAGGTACACCCTGGATGTATACCTGCCAGCCTTCACCCTGCCTCACCATGGGGTAGCATGGTGACTGGCATCTGGGCTCTGTGTGTAGGGAGCGCCCAAATATGAGGCCAAGGCATGGGATGCTCAAGCCAAGAGAGGGCTCTGGCACCTGATAGATGACCTTGCACGGCCTTCTTGCAGGCGTTGGGGGTAAGGGTACTTGCATTTGCCAGCTAAGCTGGAGAAACCAGTCATAGGAGTCAGTGGCCAAACAAATTTCCTTTTCTACCCTCCCCTCTGACACTGGGGAGCAGCTCCAACAGCACCCTGCCGCATCGGTACATGACGATCCTGGTGAGGTGTTGTCATTGAATTTGACTATGTGCCTTGTCCAGCATTTGGAAAGCACTAGTGTATGTATTGCCCCAGTTGATTAGTATTGTTTTTTAAACATCATTTTGTTTTTATTCCTAACATATACATAGAGTTATTGATTGTCTCATGATTAGTGAGTGCTATGACCTCCAAGGGGTGGATTGTAATGGGAAGGGTTGTGGCTGTCATGTGACAGCACTGTCCCCTATCAAGACGGAGGATACATCAGCTGCCAATCAAGGTTTGGTTCCACCCCACCCATTAGTGCACATCCTGCCATTGTACCCATGTAAATGACCTGGACTGCCCTCTCCAGTCTGCCTGGACTTAGCCTTGGGCCATTGGCTGTTGTAATTAGATTAACCCTCCTGCCACTGACCCATTGAGCCCCTGTAAATGGTCTGGGCTTGTCTCTCCAGCACTAGAAAGGTGCCATGTGTTTTTTTTTGTTCTCTCTCTTTTCCAGCTTGGGACCACCCTGCCTCACTCCAGGCCTAGAAATGTGGAAGGGTGCTGGAGAAACTGTTGGTAAGCTGTGCACTGTTAAAAGGGTTGAGAGAGTTTAATTAATGTCCCTTGTAGCATAGAGCCGTGCCTGCACTGATCCAAGGGGTGGTGGGGCATCGGAGTGATGTTTCTTTGAGCATTGCATGTACCAGTTGTGTGTGTGTGCTGCATCAGTTACCATTTCCCACACTTGCCTTCTGTAAATAAAATCCTTCCCCATCAAAACTGTGTTCAGGGGCCTTGCCTTTGAGACCCACCAAACTGTTTGCTCACTCACAACATCATTCCATCTCTGCTGATCACCAAGTTTCTCTCATGCCTCTCTCCCCACCTGTCCCTGGATAAAGCAACAAATGTTCTCTCTCTTCCTCCAGAGGATATTTTGGGCACTCAGTCCTCTCCACAGTTGTGAATGGTCACAGCCTGTACTAACCTTTAAAGTGACAGTTGCTAAATGAAACAGCAGCTCATAATCATGGCTGATCTGATGATGGGCTCATCTCCACCGACCTTCCTTTTCCCTATATCCCTTGATTCCCCTACTGGGTAAAAATCCATCCAACCTTGTCTTAAATATATTTACTGAAGTCGCTTCCATTGCTTCAATGGGCAGTATATACAAAAATAAATGAATGTTCTTAAATAAAGAGTAGAGTCTCGGAGGGTCAGTGTGAGCAGTTCCTTTGGTCATTCAGCATTCTCACTGCCCGTGGGAAGAAGCTGTTCCTCAGCCTGGTGGGGCTGGCTCTGATCCTCCTGTATCTCTTCCCCGACAGAAGCAGCTGTAAGATGCTGTGTGCCGGGTGGGAGGGTCCTCAGTGATTTTGTGTACCCTCTTCAGACAATGATCCTGGTAGATCACGTCGATGGAGGGGGGGGGGGGGGGGAGGGAGATCCCAGTGGTCCTCTCTGCCTCTCTTATGGTCCTGTGGATTGACCTCTGATCCATTTCTCTGCAGCAACCGTACCCACCCTGTGAAGCAGCCGGCCAGGATACTCTCGATTGAGCTCCTGTAGAAGGTTGACATGATGGTGTCCAGAGGCCTTACTCATTTCAGTCTTCTCAGGAAGTACCATCACTTTCGCACCTTCCTGACAAGTGAGATACTGTGTGTTCACAATACGCCACTAGTTAAGTGATGATTTAAATGATGAGCTGCAAGGCTGGAGGGGGGCAAGGACAAGGGAAATGGGACTGACAGGAAGATCTGCTGGTAGTCAGGAGAACCTGATGAGGCAAATGGCCTCTTTCTCTGTCACAGTAAGTAAGTAACATCTGTGGACAACTTGGAACAATTTCCCCAATCCTGGTTGCTGGGTCGCTGGGACAATTGTCACATCATAGCATAGGCTATTCCAAATTGATGGACATTAACAACATGGTTCACTTTCTCAAGTTAGTCAGGCTCTGACTCCTGCACATGGCTCTGGAATTTTGGAAGGATATCTTTGTTGCTTTGAAGGCAGTTCAAAGAAGTTGCCCTCACATGATTTCTGGGGTTAAAGAATTTTCTTAATATGTTCATTTTAGCTCATTGGAGTTCAGAGATATGAGTTCAGGGAGGGAAAACCAGATGGGTATGATTATGTACAATCCAGTGAGGAGAGGAGAGGTGGAAGGATTCTTCTGGACCGCAGCACATTGATACAAGAGCTGCCTACACTTTCCTCCAAAATAAGGTCCTAAATGAATACTTTGCTTCAGGATTCACAAAAGAACCTTGATCAGGGTGAAGTCGGAATGGAACAGGTTTGGACAATGTGGAGATTAAAGTGGAAGTGTTGGATTTTCTCACAAATATCAAAATTGATAAGACCCCAGGGCGGGAATTGATCTACCCCAGGCTGCTGTGGGAAGGGAGAGAAGAGATAGCTGGGGCAGTAGCTATGATCTTTGAATCCTCTTTGGCCACAGGGGATGTGCCGGAGGATTGGAGAATGGCATATGTAGTCCTCTTGTTTATAAAAGGTAATAGGGAGAATCCTGGGAATTATGCACCAGTGAGTCTTATGTCAGGGGTGTGTGAACTAATGGAGAGGACTCTTAAGGACAGGATCTATGAGCATTTGGAGAAGTCCAATCTACTCAAGGATAGTCAGCAGGGCTTTGTGAAGGGAAGGTCGAGCCTCACGAGTCTAATTGAGATTTTTGAGGAGGTAATGAAATTGATGAGGGTCGGGCAGTAGATGTGGTCTATGAGGATTTTAGCAAGGCATTTGGCAAGGTCCCCACAAGAGACTCGTCTAGAAAGTCATGAGGCTCAGGATCAGTGGAACCTTGGCTGTGTGGATAAAATATTGGCGTAGGAAGAAAGCAGAGAGTAGTAGTGGAAGGAAAGGATTTGGTCAGTGACCAGTAGAGGGGTCATAGGGATCTGTTCGGGGACCCCTGATTTTTATAAATGACCTGGATGAAGAGGCAGAAGGATGGGTCATTAAGTTTGGGGATGATACAAAGGTTAGAAGAGTTGTGGATGGAGCTAAAGGTTGTCAAAGGTTACAAGAGGATATAGAGAGGATGCAGAGTTGGGCAGAGAAATGGCAGATGGAGTTCAATCTGGATAAGTGTGAGGTGATGAATTTTGGAAGGACAAACCAGAAGGCTGAGTACAGGGTTAATGGTCAGTTACTTAAGAGTGTAGATGAACAGAGGGACCTTGGGGTCCAAATCCATACATCCCTCAAGGTCACCATACAGGTTGATAGGATAATTAAGAAGGCCTATGGGATGCTGGGGTTCATTAATAGGGGAGATTGAGTTCAGGAGTAGAGAGGTCACGGTGCAACTACAAATCTCTGGTGAGATCACACTTGGAGGATTGTGTTCAGTTCTGGTCACCTCATTACAGGAAAGATGTAGAAGCTATGGAGAGGGGGCAGAAGAGATTTACTAGGATGTTGCCTGGATTGGAAAACAACTTATGAGGCAAGGTTAGCAGAGCTGGGACTTTTCTCTTTGGAGTGTAGAAGGATGAGGGAACACTTAATAGAGGTCTACAAGATTCTGAGTGGCATAGATAAAGCAGACAGCCAGCACCTGTTTCCCAGGGCAGGAATAGCAAACACCAGAGGACCACCTGCTGTCCCATTGGGGAAGAGATCCAGGAGGATCAGAGCCAGCTCCACCAGGCTGAGGAACAGCTTCTTTCCACGGGCAGGGAGAATGCTGAACGACCAAAGGAACTGCTCACACTGACCCTCCGAGACTCTCATATTCATGGAAGTTGCCCTGCATGTGTCTTGTTTGTCTGTGTATGTGTTATGTCTGATTGTGTGTCTAGCACCGAGGACCGGCGGTTTCGGGTTGTACTTGTACAATTGGATGACAATAAACTTGACGCAAAGGGACCTGGGGACACCTTTTTCAAGATTCAAAATTCCTTTCTTGTCATGCAATAGTAGAGAACATGTAATATTACTAAAACTGTCTTCTGCCTGCCGTAAGGCAGACAAGGAGCTGCTATTGATGTCAGCCCTTGCAGGAAGATCGTGTGAATAGTTATTATCTATCTTATGCATTTATGGTGGCTTTTAATTTTATTTAATTAGTTTATTATTATAGTTTTTGTTTATGAGCCTGTTTTGTGGCAACAAATAAGAATTTTGGTGAATATGAACGTCGCACAATGTGTATGACAATCATGGAGCCATCTTAACGCATCTCCTGTCGTGCTCTGCAGGATGCAATGAACTGCAAGGCTTCAGGGGAACAAGGGCCAGGGGAATGGGACTGACGGGGAGATTGTTGGAATCTAGGGGTTAAAACATTATGAAATAAATGATTAATTAATAAGTGTATATTTACAGCATGGTTCAGGGGAAAAGAGGAATGTGATTAAGTGGCAATCACAGCATGGAGCAAAGTTGGCTGAGCAAAATTGTCTGCTCCCAAATACAGGGAGAGGAAATGCATAAAACGATTTAGGAGGAATGCTCCAACTGAAGGAGGTGGTGAGTAGCACAGGAGACACAGGCCAGACCAGAACAAAGAATGGCCTGCAAGAAACAAAGGGAATGGAAAACCAGTCTAGGAGGAAGATTAAGGCAGGAGGAGGTGTTAAAGAGAACAGCAGAAATTGGCCAGACAAGAACAGAATGGTGATTAGAAATATCTGGGGATGAATTAATTTCTGATCAACACAACAGGATAGTCTGGCCTGGAGGATTAAGATGGGAGTGCTACACCCCAGATATCTGCAAAACAGGAGATGACTTGTGATAACCCTTATGCAAAAAGATCTAGCAAAGGAAGACAACTTTTGCTCTGTATGATAATGAAATCTAGCAAAGGAAGCCAACTTTTGTTCTGTATGATAAGGATGATCTATATAAACTGAGCCAACTGGACAATAGGGGTCAGTCTTGGGGAATAGCTCACTGTGCAGGTGACCTATGAACTAACGACTGACCCAGAGCTCTGTTAAATTTTATTCTTGTGCTGTGTAATAAATTGACTGTTGAACCGAATACCTTCTCCTATCACTTCATTCAAAGAACACGCTGGACTCAGACGACACATAGACTAATTTAAGAGTAAGGTAAAGCCAGAGTCCGACAAGATCTGCTAGGAGTCAGTGATGAGGCGAATGGCCTCTGCATCTGCCTCAGTAAGTCAGTAACATCTGGGGAAAGCGTGGAATAATTTCCCCGATATAGAGTGCAGGCCAGGTCCCTGGGATGATGGTAACACCACAGCACAGGCTATTCTCAAGGACACTCGGTCCCTCTCCCTGTTCTGTCGCTCGATAACTTTTTGTCATTCACTTCTCTGCACTGTTTATTTGTTACTACTGCACCACCTGCGGTTTGAGTGGATTCGCCTGGATGGCATGGAAATCTAAGCTTAGTAGAGGAGACTGTAGCGTACGCACTACAACGAGTGTGGAAGGAAGACGCGCACATGAGGAGTCAAAATCAAAGACTGCTTTATTGCTCTGGCAGCTCAGCTTATACGAGCCCCTGGGGTTGATGTCAGGGCCCTGCATCATCGGAGCGCTGACCTCGGGTTGACCAGCGTTCCCTCCAGAGGTCATCTGGGACGATGGCCGGTATTACCCCCAGGTCCACGCAATTGCCGCGTCCGTCAGCCATTTTGCGGGTCGGTTTACTACACTAATAATTCTTGATTTGATAAGATCGTAGCTGGCCTTTCACTGTAGCACCCCTTCTCTTCATTAACCCCATCCCTCGATTCATTTAATGTCTAAAAGGCCCCAGTGACCTCTGCTGTTCTTTGGAGGGGAGAATCCCACAGACTATAAAGCAGCTAATGCACTTACAAAGCGTCCTGCGAGAAGCTGAAGAGAATCAGCAGGTTTTGCAGCATTCCGTGGGGAGAAATAGTCCAGGGGTGAAACACAAAAGTCTGCAGACGTTGAGATTGCTGTAAAAACACAGAAATGCAGGAGGAACTCAGCCGGTCTCGCAGCGTCCACGGGAGGTAAAGGTATATCACCGACGTTTCAGGCCTGAGCCATTCTTCAAGGTGCAAGTGAAGCCTGAATTAAAAGGCTGGGGAGAAGGAAACAATGAGCAGGGGGAGGAGCTCAGACCAACAACAAAAGGTGTTAGTTGGATAATGGATATGACACAGAAGAGGTGAGAATTGATGGGTGGGGGGGGGGGAATGCAGAGCTGGGAGAAAGGAAACAGGAAACTGGGGAGATAGAGAGAGAATTAGAGGAAAAGAGACATAGGGATAGATGTGGGGGGTTGGAGTTTAACAAAAACAAGAGAAGTCGATATTAATGCCGTCCGGTTGGAGGGGGCCCATATGGAAATGGTGTTGTTCCTCCAATCGTCAGGTGGTCTCAGTCTGGCAGAGCATGAGACCACGGACAGACATGTCGGCAACGGAATGGGAGGGGGAATTGAAATGGGTGGCCACTGGGAGATCTGCACTATTGCGGCGGACAGAGCCGAGGTGCTCAGTCGTCAAAGTTTTGGGTCAATGACTGACCATTTCTCTCCACGGACGCTGCCTGACCTGTTGAGTTCTTCCCTTTTCTCGATGAATGTTTAAGGTTCCAGCATCTGCAGTTTTACGTGTTTCTTTTGACAATTGCAAAGAAAAAAAAAATCACATCTCACCATCGTCTTTTATTTTCCATGTTGCTAGGAACTGCAGTGAAGCAAGCGGGTCATGGTGATGATAAATCTGTGCAATAGCTGAGTCACCCCTCGTGACTCAGTGACACTTGCTCAATTGTGATGTCTGACTGACTGACACATACCCACACACGCGTGTGATGTCTGACTGACCTCTTGCCTGGAACATACACAAATCTAATCACAGCACAGGGAAATGAGTTGCACACTTAAGTGTTAATCAACAGCCACTGATTTTTGCTGGCGGTGAGATCAATTGGAACTCAAGTATCTCCATCATCAGCTTGAGGTCAGGGTCAGAATCAAAATTAATTATCAGGAACCAGTCACAAAATTCATTGTTTTACAGCAGCGTTACCAATGCAAATATGATTAGAAATTACATTTTTAAAATAAATTAATTTGTGTAAATGAGTGAGGCAGAGCCTGTGGTTCACTGATCATCCAGGAATCTGATGGCGGAGGGGAAGAAGCCGTCCTTGTGCTGCAGGGTGCTCATCTTCGGGCTCCTGTACCTTGTCCCCGATGGTAGCAGAGTGAAGAGGGCATGGCCTGGGTGGTCCTTGAGGATAGAAACTGTTTTCTTAAGACACCGCCTCATGGAGATGTCCTCGATGGAGTGAAGACTGGTGCCCAAGATCTGGGCTGTTCTGTCAGGTGACCTGTCCGGCTGAACATCAATCAAAAATGACCAAAAGGAAATTGCATCCTTTACCAAAGATTCATTTTGGGGCACGTTATTCAGAGCAGCCAAAAAAAAAAGCAGCTTTCTTTTAAACCAGTAAACAATTGAATTTGGTTTACTTTTCCTGCCAAACAAAATAAGAATAGAACATAGAGCACAGAAGAGCACAGGAGCAGCCCCTTCAGCCCATCATGTCTGTAGTAACAATTGCACCAATCAAACTAACCCCATCTCTTTACACAGATCTGTCTTCCCACCCCCACCCCCTCCATTCCCAACCTGTCAAAATGCCTTCTAAATGTTGCTATCGCATCTGTTTCCAGCACAACTGCTGTTAGCCCCCAACACACTCTCTGGAAAGAAACTCGCCCTGTACATTTCCTTCAACTTCCACCCCCCCTCCACCTCTTTGCACCATCAACCTCGTACTTTATATTTTTTCCCTCTGAAGAAGACTCTGTCGTCTACCCATCCTGTGCCTCTCACAATTTTACATATTTCTATTCGGTCTCCCCCTAGCCTCTGACACTCCTGAGAAAACAACCTAAGTTTGTTCAATCGCTCCCAATAGCTTGTGCACTTCAAACCAGGCAACATCATGGTGAATCTCTTCTGCTCCCTCTCTAAACCATCCACATCCTTCCTGAAACGTTTAAGAGCCATTCATATGGACAGAACAGCATGCTGGGAATGGGGTGATATAGTTCAAGTTTATTGTCCTGTGATTGTACAAGTACAACCCAACGAAACAGCGTTCTCCGGTCCTCAGTGCAAAACATGCTGACACCTAACCAGATGTAACAGACACACAATACGAATGCAAAACAATTATACAAAACAAATAAATATAATGTGGCGAACCGCGCCACTCCCTTATCAAAGCAGCGTCCATAGTTGCGGCCCCCACAGGATCAGGAGTTCCCGGTGGCCGAGGGGCACAAAGAACTCTGGGAGGCACGTAACTTCAGAGGTTGGGTGGTTGTGATAGAACACCAACTGTAATTATTTAAACTGTTGAAAATATTCCATTAAACATTTCCGTTGGTTCAGCTCACAGACAACTTCTGTGTGCTTTGTTCACTGCACCATTCACTACAATATTGTTTCATGAATATAAGAGTCTTGGAGGGTCTGTGTGAGCAGTTCCTTTGGTCGTTCATTATTCTCACTCCCCGCGGGAAGAAGCTGATCCTCAGCCTGGTGGTGCTGGCTCTGATCCTCCTGGATCTCTTCCCCGACGGGAGCAGCTGAAAGATGCTGTGTGCAGGGTGGAAGGGGTCCTCTTCAGACAACAATCGTGGTAGATCATGCCAATGGGGGGGGGGGGGGTGATGGGAGGGAGAAGAGTCCAGTGATCCTCTCTGTCGCTCTGATGGTCCTGTTTTAGTTTGGATCAACAAGTCTTTGATTCTTTCGACGAGCTCTACAACCTCCGATTCATTTTTCTCAAACAACAGTAATACATCGGCCAGGACACTCTTGACAGAGATCCTGTAGAAAAATGGTGGCCGGTAGGCTTGTCCACTTCAGTCTTCTCTGGAAGTGCAGTCCCTGTCGTATCTTCCTGACAAGTGAGGTCACTAGTTAAGTGGCCTCCAAGAACTTGAGGTGTAGCGGAGGGTGGCTGTTCCTGGTCCTTTTGAATTCCACAATCATCTCCTATAGATTGTGCAGGAAGATAGGATTAGTTTTGAATGGTATCATGGATGGCACAACACAATGGGCCGAAGGGCCTGTTCCTGTGCTCCATGAAATAAAGACAGCATTGCAGCAGTGACCCCCAACCACCCCCCCCCCCTCACAGAGAGCAGGAAGTGAACACGTGCCTGACCAACGGGGCAATGAGCCGTCACATGCCCCACTCCGGAGCAGCTGATCATCCAGTGACGATCCCCCAGCTGTGAGACGTGAGCTGCACCCCCGCTTGATGGGGTCCACAATGGAGAACCCCAGCTCACTGAACAGAGGCCTGCAACAGGCTGCAGACACCTGGCGAGGGAGCCAGCCTCGCTCAACGCGAGCGAGTCCAAATGGACAGGTGGGTATGCCCCTTGCTGTTCAAGGCAGAACTGGCATCTTTAAGCCCAAAACCTGCTCGCATGGAGAAGTTCCACCACTTACATAGAACACTATAGCACAGTACAGGCCATAAAGCCCCCTCCCTGTAACCCTCTTATTTTTTCTTTCCATGTGTCTGTCTAAAGGCCATTTCAGATTGGGCCTCTGCCTGGAGACCAGCTACTGGGCAGATCCGAGATCTGGAACTTACCATTTCAGACTGCAGCCCAAAAAGGCTACTCCAGTGTCCCTTTCAAAGGAGAGGCACCTCGAAGCACCCTCCCGATCCCTGTGGAGCGACTGGTGCTGTAGCACCACCTGTTATCAATACGCGGCAGAGCCATGGCCGTCTTCCCTACCCATAATCCCCCACGCAGCTGAAATCGCTCTATAGTTCCCAGAACAGTTCCAGCTGCATGGGGGATTATGGGTAGGGAAGACGGCCATGGCTCTGCCGCATTTTGAGCCGCAGAGAGCGGCCCCGAAGGCCGAAGCAGCCTGATGTGGCTGTCCCAGCCCGCACCGGCTGCCCCCCTGACAGTTCCCACTGCTCCCCGTCGCCCTTGACTTGGAAGTGGGGGGGAGAGTGGGGAGATGGGTTGCGAGCTGATGGTATCATCATCCCACCCCCAAACAGCTGCTGCGGAGATTATCCCTTTCGAAGAGGGGTTGGATTATGAGGCTCAGAGACTGCCTCCGCACTTTCAGAGAGGTAGATGATTATGCGTTTTGGCGGAGTTTCTCCGCCTTTACGCCAATCTGAAATGGCCTTAACAGTCTCTTAAACACCCCAAATGTTCCAGCCTCCACCACCATCCCTGGCAAGGCATTCCAGGCCCCCACAACTCTGTTGGATGATTCATAACAAAGGTTCAGTATCGATTTATCACTAAAGAGGCAAAGAAGTGGGTGGGGGGTAGAAAGAACTGAGGGAGGGTCACACCATCAGAAGGTCATGATTGAGAAGCCAATTTCAGATTTAATGGTTCTCTGAATTTAAAATTAAATCCCATTTGAAAGGGTAATGCCTGAGATTGCTTTGAAGCTGCTGAGTCATTCCTCCAATCCCCTCACCCAGTTGTGTGGATGCAGCCCAGAGGGGAGACCGTGTTCCAGCACTCCCGGGAGTTTAGCAGCAGGCCAATGTACCGTGCTCTGAGGTTCCTGCTGTCAGCTGAGGTGGTGAGCGTGTCGTTAGCAACAATTGTGTTATTCACAGCCAAAAGATCCTGCCTGCAATATTCCATCCCCAGTTGGAAAGCCCAGATTTTATTTATGGCCAGATTGTTAAGGCTAGGATAAGGAGTCAAGATACAGCTAGCATCCAAGAACAGGTTTGAGGCGCTATATTTGCGCAAGTTAGAGGAACAGCTGAGTTTTAAAAATACCATCTCTGGTTGGAAGGATTGTGATGTGAAACGTCCATGGCATTTTGCTGACCCTCTTCTCTGTTCAGTGCTCAGGTCTTGGTGAGGAGATCACAGCCTGACAATTAGTGGGACAACGAGCTCCATACTTTACCATGCCTTGGTAATACAGTAGTTATAGCCTCACATGGAAAACCTAGTACTAAAACAGGTCATTCGGCCCAGCTACTCCATGCTGGGGTGTGTGCCCCACACCGGTCCTTCAGGCTAACGTCAGCCAATCCCATCAGCCTGGTCTTCCCTGACACTTCACTTGAACCTCTCCCTGGTCACCAGTTCCTACATTCCAAACTGTGAATCAGGATCAATCACAGTTGTGGGTCCACAATGGGATGGAGGTAATGTGGATGCATCACAATTCCAAATAAACTCGGGCTGGATAGTCAGTTATACAGCATGGACACAGGCCCTTCAGCCCCTCATCCATGCTGCCCAACTTAGCTGGTCCCATTTGTCTGTGTTTTGCCCATCTCCCTCTCAACCTTTATTGTCAACGAACCTGTCTAAAGATCTTAATGCCACATTTGTCCCTGCCTTTATCACTTCTCTTGAGTGAAGGTGCCCCTCTCACCTTAAACCTCTGCCCTCAAGTTTTAGACATCCATCCCCTGGAGGAGCACGGTTACCATTGCGGTTAGTGCAATGTTGTTACAGCGCCAGTGACCCGGTTCAAATCCCACGCTGCCCGTAAGGAATTTGTACGTTCTCCCGTGTCTGTGTGGGTTTCTTCTGGGGGCTCTGGTTTCTTCCCACCATTCAAAACAAAAGGGGGTTGTTGGTTAATTGGGGTAGTTGGGTGTCAAAGGGCCATGGGCTGTTACTGTGCTGTATGTCTAAATTTAAAAGATTGCACATTCATATCACCTGTACCCCTCACATATGTATACCTCCCAGAAGAACATCCCATCTTAGAATTTAAATCCACCAGTCCTGATAACATTCTCATGAATCTTCTGCACCCTCTCCAGCTTATTGATATCCTTGATCGAGCTGAGCAACCAGAATGGCCCACAGTATTCCAAATGTGGTCCTCCCAATGCCTTAAACATCTTGACACCCCTCCTCCTGTACACATTCCCTTGCCTGATAAAAACAAATGTGCCAAACTCCTCAACCGCCCAATCTACATGTGCCATCTCTTTCACTAACTATGAACATGTAGGTCAGTGCACAGCCAGACATGTGGACTGACATGCTGATCTCACACCTCCACACCAGGGGTTAAGTAGTCAGGCTGAACCATAGAACATTACAGAACAGTGCAGGCCATTTGGCCCACAATTGCTGAGCTATGTACACCTACTCCATGTCAATCTAAACCTTACAGCCATAACCCTCCATTTTCCTTACCACACCATACACCTTCCTAGCCACCCTACCAACCTGTGTGGTAACCTGGAGGGATCTGGACCCCTACATCCCTCTGTTCTCTACACTGTTAAGAATCCTGCCTTTAGTCACATACTCCACCTTCCAAAATGCTTCACTTCACAATTTATCGGATTGAACTCCATCTGCCACTTTTCCATATCTCATCTGTATCCTGGTGTAACACCCATGACAACCTTTTATCTCAGTAATTCTCAACCTTTTTCTTCCCACTCACATCCCACTTCAAGTAATCCCTATGCTATCGGTTCTCTGTGATTAGTAAGGCATTTCTTAAGGTGGGATGTGGGTGGGAAGAGCATGTTGAGAATCACTGCTCCAGACCCAATTGTGACTGAAATATTTGGCTTGAGAAAAATTGTAATTGGCCCATTTCCTTTGGAGTTCTGAAACCCTGCACATAACGAGTCAATGAGGTAAAATTGAAACTTTTTCTTTCTACCCACATCCCACCTTAAGCAATCCCTTACTAATCACAGAGAACCAATAGCATAGGGATTACTTAAAGTGGGATGTGAGTGGAAAGAAAAAGGTTGAGAACCACTGTTCTACACTATTCACAACACCTCTCATCTTTATCCCCTGGAAATGTACTGACCCATCCCTCTACCTCTCCATCCAAGTCATTTATAAAATCACAAAGAGGAGGGGTCCCGGAACACTCCAGACCCCTGCTACACCCTATCAATGTTCCCATACTCTTATACACCTCTATTAAATCACCTCTCCACTTCTTCCCACAGGTAATGAGAATCCAGACTGACCAGCTCACATTAACCCTCCGACACGTCTTTTATTTTTATCTACGTATACAGGCAGTATGGTTAGCGTAGCAATTAGCCTAATGCTGTTACAGCGCCAGCAATTGGGACTGGGGTTCAAATGTTGCACTGTCTAAGAAGTTTGCACGTTTCCCCAGGCACTCCAGTTTCATCCCACCGTTCGAAACATACTGGGGGTTGTAGGTCAATTGGGTATTATTGGACTGCATGGGCCTTTGGGCCGAAAGGGCCTGTTATCGTGTTGTATGTCTAAATTTAAAATTTGAATTTAAATTTATATACATATTGCCTAAGCATTGTTTGTCTGTGGTTGTGCATTGCATTGAGGTTCGGAGAACGCTGTTTCGATGGGTTGTACTAATGTACTCGGATGATAAATAAACTCAGACTTTTCTTAAGAGCCTACTGTGGATCGAGTTCGTGGGCCGTGGTTGCAGGACTCTGATCAAGAAGCATTCAGTCATAATCCCGTGGATGGATGAACGCTTCACTCCAAGTGTCTGAATCTGCCGTTCCCCTCATACCAAGCAGGGTTATTACTGCAACAACATTTGGACAGTCAGGTGGAATCAACCTGCCTCACGGTGGGGCCAATCCAGCTCACGTCCTCCGCAGATGGGCGAACCCCCCAGAGCTCCGTGAATTCTGCTTCATGAGGATCAGAAGAGGCAACATTGAAAGATCAGAAACCAGTGTAGCTACGAAACACTCTCCCTGCCGACTCCATCTGGTTCTGGAGGGGTTCCCTCAACCTCCCCTGACACTCATGGTTGGATCTTCATTCTTCCATGGAGTTTGAGCATTACCTGTGCACGGTTTGGCAAATGGTGAAAGTGAGACATTCATAAACCAACTTCCCCTCGATTCTCCTCTGGAGTTTCCTTCACAGGGATGTGGACATCAGTAGGAGGTCAGGCACTTATCACCCCCCCCCCCCCCACCCCCTTTGCCACTGCTGCACCAAATACGTTTTTAAATTTCGATTAACAGACTCTTCTGATCCACTAGCCGGTGCCGCCCCAATTCACCTACAACCCCAGGTACGTTTTTTGTAGGGTGGGAGGAAACCAGCACCTGGATGAAACCCCACTCAGACGTGGGGGAGAACGTACAAACTCCTTACAGACAGCATGGGATTCAAACCCAGGGCACTGGCACTGAAACAGCATTGAACTAACCGTACCGCCCAATAATTCAGAGGTCAACACCGTTGGCATGTCTGTTTAGACCAGATTGAGGAAGGACAACAGGTTTCCTTCCCTGAACTGGATGGGTTCCTACAATTACTGACACTCCCTGTTCATTCCACAGGGATTTCACGAGTTGAACTGAAATTCCCAGCTGCTGTGGTGGGTTTTGAACTCATGCTGTGGCGGGGGGGAGGGGGTGGTGCAAGCCTGAGCAGAAAGTGGAGGAGTTGAGGTGGACAGCAAATGCTGGGGCAAGCAAGCCTGAAAGTACAGGGAAGGACAGGTGAATGGTCACAGTGAGGAGCTGAGTGTGTGAATTTTAATGCAGGGCGTATTGTGGATGAAGCAGGTGAACAGGGACAGGACATGGAATTCAATGTTCCTGGGTTTCATTGTTTTAGATGGGATAGAGGAGATAAAAGAGATGGCGAGGTAGCATTACTAATCATCTTCACACAAATTTCATTTTTTAAATTTACACATACAGCACTGTAACAAGGCCAGTTCGACCTACAAGTCCGTGTTACCCTATTGCACCCAATTAACCTACATCTCCCGTTATGCTTCGAATGGTGGGAGGAAACCGGACCGCCCGGGGAAAAACCCACACAGACACAGGGAGAACATACAAACTCTTTACAGACAGTGCAGGATTCAAACCCTAGTCCCAGTCGCTGGGGCTTTAACATCATTACGCTAACCTCGCTGCCTAATGGTGGGCTCAATGACTGAGGCAGTGTGTAGAAGATCAGATACAAGAAAAGTGAAGCCATTTTGATAGGGTCACCCTATCACCCTCCCAATCGAGGGAGACTGCAGACAGATTTCAGAACACTGACTGAATGCATCACTGCCTGGTTTGGCAGAGAAGGTTGTAGAAAGTAGGAGATAAAACACAGGATTCTGTTGACACTGGTGGTTAACTGAGAAAATAAAACCACACAAATGCTGGAGAAACTCAGCAGGTAGAGTTACAGGTGGGTAGTCCCAAACAAAATGGTGGGGAGGGGAGGGGAAGATAAGGAGCACAGGTAGGAGGTATAGGTGGAGAAGGGAGGGAGGGGACAGCTCTGTGAAGGGAAAGGGAGGGGTTGGAGAAATGGAGGAAAGGAGACAGAGGGATGGGGGAAAACGGGGAGCAGGTTAAGAGAAACCTGAGAAGTCGATGTTAATGCCATCTGGCTGGAGAGGGCCTGGATGGAAAAATCAGGTGTTGTTTCTCCAATTTACGGGTGGTCTTGGTTTGAGAGATTATGGAAAGTTGCAAAAGCAGCAGGGTTGTTGTTGTTCGACCATCTTCCCCAGAATTGACTGGGACATCCTTTGTGCCGGAGGATGAGATGGGGAAGAATTGGTTGTGCATCCAGGAGGATTTCACGTGGCCAATAAGGTGACCACTGCTCAGCATTCAGCACTCCAGCAAAAGGTCTGGCCAAACTGAGGGATCTGGGTCTGTCTGGCTCTCTGCAACTGGATCCTCAACTTCCTTGTGGGCAGACGCCAATCAGAACAGATCGGAAACAACCTTCTCTACCCCCTTCTCTATGGTTCTCCATCCCCATCTCCCCATTCCACCTGATCTTTATTAGCAGCCTTCATCTCCATTCCCCCTCCTCATCCCTTGGTTTCTCTTGCCTTTTTAGCCTGGCAACTGCCAGTCTACTGCCCATGGATGGCCAACCTCATGTCAGAGTGCGTGATGAACCTGGTGCATTTCCTACTTTCTTGTGTTTGGACATCTTCCCACATTCCCCCACACCTTGATGATGGGCTCCAGCCCGAAACGTTGGTTCTGTATCTTCACCTTTGCTACATAAAGGCAATGTTTGCCCTGCTGAGTTTCTCCAGCATTTGTGTGGCTTTATTTTCTCAGTTAACCACCAGTGTCAACAGAATCCTGTGTTTTATCTCCTACTTTCTACAACCTTCTCTGCCAAACCAGGCAGTGATGCATTCAGCCAATGTTCTGAAATCTGTCGGCAGTCTCCCTCGTTTGAACGCGGCGCTTCCAGTTCATTTGCGGAAGCTGGGCCGCTGAAAGGTGCACCAGTGCCTACCCAAATAAACCCTACTGAAACAGAGACCAATAATCTTCTCCACACCACCCCCCCCCCAAGCTCTTCACACTCTCCTGTCTCCTTTTCCAATCTCTCCCTGTCCCTTCCCTGCAGTTGAATCCCATGAAAACCGCATCCCGATAAACGATTTGAAAGGAGGCTTTAGAAGAGAGGGCACCAGCACCGTTTGCAATTGCCAAGTTAAAGCAGGCAAAACATCCATAATATTACAACCGTTAACAATGAATGAAGGAAGAGAAAGACCCTTCAGACATATTTATCTTTTAACAAAGATGCCTTCAAATTTTTTTTCCTCCTTTCTTAAGGGCAAAAGGCCGATTCTCATTTCCATTTAAAAAAAACCATTTGCAGCATTAATTTTCCTTTGTGTATTGATGGTGCCCAAATATTTTCTTGGGCTGCACACAGTGGGGACATTTGTAGCTGAGCGAGGGGTCTTCCAATCACTGAAAGCTCCCTTGGCGTTGAATGGGAAATGCATATCCGTACACAGGAGCACGAAATGTTCACATGCAAGCGGGAGCTAGCAGGCAGCACTCATTTGCATGATATGAATGACATTAGTGGCACGAACACATGTGAGATTGTTGGCCTGAAATAGCTGGAATTCTAGTATTTGTCAATTTAATCTTTGAGAACCAAAAACTGGAATATGCAATGGAGGGGGTTTCAGACAATACTTCACGTCCGTGATTGTGTTGTTGGGGTTATTCAGTTAAGCTGGTCTTTAAACTTTGCACCAGGGATTTCTGATGTAAATCTATTGCTGAAAGAATGAAGACTTAATCAGCATCTCTCCTGGCTGAAAGCCACCATAGCAAAGGCCAGTAATAACAACTCAGGCCAACTTGAGAGAAGGAACTCGCCCCAAGAATGTGGGCTCTGTCTATTGTCCTCCTCTGCAGTCAGACATGTGGTGAGATCGCTCTGTCCTGACATGGATTGTGTCATGTCCTCATTGAAATTACAAGCCTCTCTGCCCCACCGTTTCATTCTGGTGCTCGATTGCCACGTCATTTCCTCATCTCAGAGGACCCCAAATTCATACCGTGGGGCAAACACATTGATGGTCAACAGCACCTCTACTTTCTCAGAAAACTAAGGAAGCTTGGTAAATTCCACCCTTCCCCCCCTCAACCATTCCTCAACAACGGTGACAGGTGCACAATCCTGAACATGCTCCGATCAAAATCTGGTGGTGGTGATTGCAGCTCAGAACATCACGCAAACCTCCCTCCCCTCTACAGACTCCAGCTACATCTCCCGCTGCTGAGGGACCCATTACAACCCAGACACATTCCATTCTCCCTCCTCCCAGTGGGGAGCAGGGATCAGGAATGTGAAAGTGCACACCAACCAGCTTGAAGACAGTTCCTTCCCATTGGGCTCCTGAACGCGCCCCACAGCAGTGCTCTCTCACTGTCCTGGCATGGTGCTAATTCATCTTCCTTTACAGTGTCATCCCCAAACTCAAAGTTGTGCTACCTACACAACTATCATCATAGCTGTCCCACGAGGATGATGGCTTTCGTTCCATTGATCCACCGAGCGGAGGCGCATTTGTTTAACGCGGACTTGATGTTTTGCTCCAAGAAGCACACGATACTTCACAAATCACCCAATTAGATCCAATGACCTAGAAACCTCGACAATTGGAGCCAATGAATTTGTTGCAGCCTTTGTCCCCTTTCACAGCCATTGAGTTCAGAGTAACTCCGTCCGCCTGTTCCACCGTTGAGGTCTTGGCTGGATTGTTCTTGGTCAGGGACCTCACCCTTGGCCTTACCACCATGGGTGGCCATACCAGAAGCACAGGTCCAGATGGCATCACTCTCAGGAACGCACAAGCTTCTCCACGACGACAAGGAGACAATCCACGGAGAAGACACAACTGTATGAATGTTAGAAATAACCTGATGGTCTGTTCACCAAAGAACCCTTCACACTAGCTATTTGTTTCAATTTTGAGATACAGCCCACACTGGCCAATTACATCCATGTGACCAATTAACCTATTGATCCTCCACATCTTTGAAATGTGGAAGGAAACTGGAGCACCCGGAGGAAACTCACATTTGTCAGTGAGCAGAAGAGAGGGATCTGGGAATACAGGGGCACAACTCTCTGAAAGTGGCGTCGCAGGTGGACAGGGTTGTAAAGAGAGATTTTGGCATATTGGCCTTCATAAATCACAGTATTGAGTCCAGGAGTTGGGATGTTATGGTAAAGTTGTATAAGACATTGGTGAGGCCACATTTGGAGAATTGTGTGCAGTTTTGGTCACTGAACTACAGGAAATATACCAATAAGATAGAAAGAGCGCAGAGAAGATATACTAGGATGTTGCCCAGACTTCAGGAAATGAGTTACAGGGAAAGGTTAAACAGGTACGGACTTTATTCCCTGGAGCGTAGAAGAATGAGGGGAAATTTGATCGAGGTATTTAAAATTATGAGGGGGGGGGGGACAGACAGAGTACATGTAGGTCGGCTTTTTCCACTGAGGGGAGGTGAAATACAAGCCAGAGAACTTGGATTAAAGGTGTAAAGGTGAAAGGGGGAAAGTTGAGGGGGAATTTCTTCACACAGAGAGTGGTGGGGGTGTGGAACGAGCTGCCAGCTGAAGTGGTGAATGCGGGCTCACTCTTAACATTTAAGAAGAATTTGGACAGGAACATGGATAGGAGGGGTATGGAGAACTATGGACTGGGTGGAGGTCAATGGGACTTGGCAAAAAATGGTTTGGCACAGGAGGGCTGAAGGGACCAGTTTCTGTGCTGTTGTGTTTTCTGTGGTTCTAGGCACGGGTAGAACATGAAGGGTCCTTGCAGAGAGTGGTGGATTTGAACGAGAGATGCTGATGTAATAGTGTGGCTAACAGTGCACTCCATTTTGTGACAAATGGATTTTCAAAACATTCATAACCGCATTTACTCATGCAATATGGTGTAGAAGTCAACCCCTTATTTTTGGCATCAACTGCCTGCCCATCCGAGCTCTGATGCCCTGACCACAGATCTTCACCCCGGCTACCCAACCATTTGAGCTCCTGATGCCCAGACTGAGGATCCTTGCTTCCCCCGGCCACCAGAGCTCCCGAAGCCTCAGTCCTCTGTCCATCTGAGATCCTGACACCCCGACCATGGCTCCTCGGCTCAGCCCCCATCCAAGATCCCGACGCCTTGAACGATGCAGGTACTTACCACGGTCAAGGTAGTACATGTGTAAAGTCAGTGGTCTAAATTTGATCTGAAAAAGTTGGTCCTCAAAACTCGACTATTATGCGATACGTGGGCAGGAAGGATTCAGAAACATATGGATCACATGCAAGCAAATGGGACCAGCCCAGAATGCCTCCTTGGTCAGCATGGACAAGTTGGGCTGAATGGTCTGTTCAAAGTTTGTGGCACTTTGATACAGTGGAGAAGTTGTAGAAAGCTGCTCGTCAGCTCAAGGAGTTTGACGTCTCCTCGTACAGCAACTCCACAGGTAGTGAGTGTGGTAAAGACAACATTTGGCCACTCATCTTCACCAGACAGGGCACAGAGTGCAGGAGTTGGAACATTACACTACAAGAGATGGCCAGCCACACAATAGGATGTGATTAAACTGGAGGGGTTTTTAAAAAAAAATTCAGTCAAGGGGTGTGGGCTTCACAAACTGAGGCAGCATTTAACTACCCTGGCTGAATTGAGAAGGGAGGTGGGAGCTGCCTTCTTGAACTGCTGCAGTATGAGGTGTTGGGGAGGGACGGCCAGAATGGGAAGCCAGTGACGGTGAAGGAACGGGGAGACATTTCCCAGTCAGGACAGGGTACACACTCTTTGGAACTTCCAGGGGGTGGGACCCCCGTGTCCCTGCTGTCCTTCCACCTGGTGGAGGTTTGAAACGTGCTGCCCCAGGGAGTTGCTGCTGTGCATTCTGTAGATTAGCCATTCTCAACTGGGGCTGTACGGCCATCCTGGGGGCCACAACATATTCAAGGGTGGGGGGGGGGGAATGGTATGGACTCAAATCAAAATATTTTGATGTCTTTGGTAGAACAGAAGAAACCAACTAAACTTGTCTGCTTCACAGGGAAGGGGGCCCATAAACTTTGAACAGAGTACTAAGGGGAGGGGCATAGCCAAAAAATGGCAGAGAATGGCTGGTATTGATGGTACAAACTACTAAGTCTGTGTGTGGGTGTGGATTGAGTTTGGATGTGGTGGGGATCTATCAAATGCCTGCTGGCCTGTATGGTGTTGAGCTTCCTGAATGTTGAAGCTGCTCTCACCCTGCCACTCCTTCCCCTCACATCAAGGTTCAGGAAGGAAGCTCCCACCCCTTTCTCCGGGATAAATGGGGAGAGTGTTTCCTCACACTCTGGAGTCGAGCCTTGGAGACGGTGGACCGACTTTGGAAAGTCAGCAGGATCCCTGGCCTGGCCGACCGTTGTAGCTGTACCAGTGGGGTTTCTGGTCAAAGGTAACCCCCAGGATGTGAACACTGGGAAATTCAGAGGTGTTGCCAGTGAATGTCAGGGTGCGAGCTGGCATTTCTCCCGTTGGATATCAATGTTGTCTGGAACTGATGTGGTGTGAATCTCTCAGCCTGGATATTGGGAGAAAGGATTCACAAGGATGTCGCTGCACTGGAAGGATGAAATTATCAAGAGAGATTGGACGAGCCAGGATTGAGGCAAGCACAATTTCGACTTTTACAACACATTTGGACAGATACTTCCAGAGGGAAGGTGTAGAGGGATACAGGCAAACTGTGGACAAATGGAATGAGACTAACAAGCAATCTTTTGGGAGAACTCAACGGGTCGAGCAGCATCTGCAGGAGAAAAGTGGTCAACAATTTGAGCAAAAACCATTCACTGAGGATAGGATGGGTGTAGATGTGCATCGGACAGTATGGACGAGGTGGGCCAAAGGGTCTGATCCTTTACTAGACAACTCACTCTCTATTAAAATGCATAGTTGATATTCTTGCCAAGTTGTTCCACTGTATTGAAATTCATTTTCTCAGGTCCCTTAACCTGAGGCCTTGGCCTCAGAAGACGATCACAAGCCCAAATAGTGAATGTGGGCCCGATTTTCACATTCAAGAAACATTTATACTGGTACATGGATGGAAGGGGTATGGAGGGACATGGACTGGGTTCAGGTCAGTGGGACTGGGCAGAATAATAATTCAGCACAGACTAGAAGGGCTGAAGGGCCTGTTTTCTGAACTGTCATGTTCTATGGTTTGAACAGTTTAAAATAAAAATAGTGAAAAGTTTAAATTTAGACCTGCATGAAGGGTGGGAGGAAACCCAGGCAGGTCATGGAGAGAACCTACAAACTCCTCACAGACAGTGCTGGATTCGAACCCAGGTCGCTGTAAAAGTGTCACCCTAACCACACTGTGGATAGTGAGCAAGGTTGTCCAAGACGACAGCAGAATGCTGATCAGTTGGAAAGTTGGGAGAAGGAAATCAATCATTCTGCTGACCAATGCTTCTGATGTGATAACAAGGATGCAAAACGGGTGTGAGAGATGCTCTGCTGATCATGGAGAACGGCACAGCTGGCCTTCGATGGTGTCCTGGAGCACTAATCTGGCTCAGCGACAAGGTGCAAGCGCAGCGATGGGGAATACTAGTAGGCCGAGGGAGACTGACCTTTGCAGACTGCAAAGGGACCCCAGTATTGATGGGTTGGATGTAGGGAGGGCGTTTTCTCTGCCCAAGGAGTTTTGGATCAGTTTAAGACCCAAGATGAGAAACTTGGCCCATTTCCTTTGGAGTTCTGAATCTGTGCAAAGACAATTTTTCTCAAGCAAAATATTTCAGTCACGATTGGGTCCAGAGGAGTGGTTCTCAACCTTCCCTTCCCACTCACATCCCACTTTAAGTAATCTCTAGGCCATCGGTGCTCTGTGATTAGTAAGGGGTTGCTTAAGGTGGGATGTGGGTGGAAAGGAGAAGTTTGAGAACCATTATTTTAATCGTCCCTCATGGACTCGTTATGTGCAGGGTTTCAGATCTCCAAAGGAAATGAGCTATGGCAATTTTTCTCAAGCAGAATATTTCAGGAACAATTGGGTCTAGGGCAGCGATTCTCAACCTTCCCTTCCCACCCACATCCCACCTTAAACAGTCGCTTACTCATCGGAGCACCGATGGCACAGGGATGACTTACAGTGGGATGTGAGTGGAAAGAGAAAGGTTGAGAACCACTGAATTGCCGCACAGGCTCTTATTCTTTCTTAACGAAACTTAATCTTCTGCTTCTTCCTTGAAGAAGGACTTTGGCCTGAAACGTCGGCAATATATCTTTGCTTTTCGTGGACATTGAGAGTCCGGCCAAGCTACCTTCACAGTGTCTGCAGACTTTAGTGTTTTTCACTAAATTTTAATCAGGAATAAGAGAGGCACACAAGTGGCTACAAATTCATTTCTCTTCCAAACGAGGCAAAGCTCTCAAGGCGAGACCTTACACCATTCCTGATTTGGAGTCAAGATTTTCAGTATAGATTTTCTCACATGACCAAGAGTCTCCGAGGATGGGTCAAGTAACGACTGCTCTCCAACACCAACCAGTCCGAGAGGCAAGCTCGAATCTCCACTCAAACTCTCGCCATCTTCCCCAGGACCACGACGTTAATGAAGAAGCACCAAACAGATGTCCCTCCCAGAGGTCAAGGTGCAACATGAAGGACGAAACCAGACCAAGTACTGCTGCAGCCCCAGTCACTCAGCTGTAGATATGACCGTCAACGGTCAAAGGCAGCATCTCACTTCAGAGAAAAATCAGTCACAGGTCAGGCATGGTAATGGAACTTCGAAATTGGTCAGGCATCCAACTGATAAACACCAAAAGATATTTTGTTTATAAAAATTCCCCTTAATCTACTCCAGCGAGTTTGGAGCATCTCTCCAGAGTTGACTCAAAGGGCTACTGGTTTCTACGTGTCTGACTTCAACCTGCAGAGCAGAAGGAAAAGTATATGAGTATCCCCTGACTGTTCCAACACATCACATGCCAGTAAACAACCAGGCGATGAACACGACACCCCCTCCCCATCTCTGCAGCCCACTCCATCTGGCCCACTGCACCCTCCGTTCCCCTGTACTTTTCCTCAATTCTGCAAATCCTTCCAGTCCCCTGCACTCCACCATCCCCTTCCCCCCACAATCTCCAACTCTATCCAGACTCCTGCACCCGTCTCCATAAACCACCCCCCCCCCCCCGGTCCTACACCTCTACCAGTCTCTAAACTCTTCCAGTTCCTACACCCCTCCCAGTCTCTGTAAACCCCTCTGGTCCCTTGCACCATTCCCCATCTCTGTAACCCCCTCCAGCCCTGATGCTATCTGAAACATTACCCGAATGTTTCCCACTTTCAAGGTTAGAATTTTGAATCAAGGGTTCTGGTAAACGGATAAGATTATTGGGACAGAGCCCGTAGGCAGATCAGCCGTGATCTTATTGAATGACAAAGCAGCCTCAACGGGCCAGATGGCCAAGTCCTGCTCCAAATTAGTATCATAGAACAGAGAAAACAGGCCCTTCAAGCCATCTAGTCTGTGCCAAACTATTTTTCTGTTCGTCCCACTGACCTGAACCCAGTCCATATCCCTCCATACCTCTCCCATCCACGGACCTGTCCAGATTCTTCTTCAACGTTAAAACTGAGCCCGCATTCACCACTTCATCTGGAAGCTCGTTCCATCTCTCTGTGTTGAGAAATTCCCCCAAAACTTTTCCCCCAGGGGAAACGCAGGCTGGACTTTTCCAGCATCTACACCCCTTAGGATATGTGAATGCCTCTATCAAATCTTCCTTCACTTTCTGACACTCCAGGGAGTCGAGTCCTAACTGGTGTTTTCTGGTTTTGTCCAGTGTGGATGGTGTGGGATTGGACACGGTAGGTTACCTGTCACCCACTCACCTGTCGCAGCAGCAGTAGAGGGAGAACGGCATCTCCTCCACTCTGTACCTGCCCGAGTCGGGCAAATCCTTGCACTCGGCTATAAAAGCATGCAAATCTGTCTGTGGGAAACTGCTCTGCTGGTGAAGCTGAGGGCAAAGCAGAACAAATGAAAGGTTGTAAGTGCAAAGGGTGGGATGTAAAGGGAAATCGGCAGTGAAACTAAATAAAACAAGGCTGGAGAAACTCAGCAGGTCAAACAGTGGACTTTACGCAGTAAGGATACATAATCAATGTTTTGAGCTGGAGCCCTTCATCAGGGTATGAGCACGAAAGTCTGGAAATGCTGTGAAAACCACAGAAATGCTGGTGGAACTCAGTCCAGAGGAGGTTACGATATGTTACCGACATTTGGAGCCTGAGCCCTTCAAGGTATGAGCAGATGCCTTTTAATTCAGACACCTGCCTGCTTTTCACTCCGAACAAGGGCTCAGTCCTGAAATGTCAGTAATACAAGTTTACCTCTTATGGATACTGCAAGACCTGCCAGGTTCCTCTGTCGTCTCCGTGTTCTTACTCAAAGCAGCAGCGTCCTTAATCCAGAAGTCAGTTTTCCGCACACCTGGGTTAAAAATCAGATTCTTTGGGTGGAGAATGGTTGCATTTTTTTTTAAGAAAGCAGCTGCCTCACCGCACCAGTCACCCAGGATCAGCCCGACTTCACGTTTTGTTTGTGTGAAGTTCACACATTCTCCCTGTGATCAGGAGGGTATTTAAAAACACAACAACCAGCCTCTATCCTCAAGGACCCCCCCCACCCCCAGCCAGGCTATGCCCTCTTCACTCTGCTACCATCAGGAAGGAGGTACAGGAGCCTGAAGATGAGCACCCAGCGGCACAAGGACGGCTTCTTCCCCTCCGCCATCAGATTCCTGAATGATCAGCAAATCCCAGACACTGCCTCACTTTCCCTTCTTTTGCACTAGTTTTATTTACAGTTACAAGCCCTTTCGGCACACTAGTCCGCGCTGTCTAATTGCACCCAATTAACCTACAACCCCCAATAGGCTTTGTAGGATGGAAGTAAGCTGAAGCACCTGGAGGAAACCCACATAGACAGAGAGAGAATGTATAAACTCCTCACAGACAGTGCCGGGTTCGAACCCGTGTCACAGCCATTGTAATAGTGTTGCACCAACTGCTCTGCTAAACGTGTCACACACAATGTCGTTGGTAGTTATTTTGCACCTGTAACGCTGTTGCAAAACATTGAATTCTGCGACACGTTCATGAAGATCAATTCTGATGGGAGCAAGAGGAGGCTATTTGGCCCATTGACCCTGCTCTGCCATTCAACAAGATGAGAGCGGATCTGGCCAAGGACCACTGACTCCAGATGGAGTGTCCTCCCGTGCCCCAAAATGATGAGGGGGGCAGGGTGGATTAACATTGAGTTATCCCTAGTCTGGCAGCAGGAGAAGTAGTGGAGGCGACCCTACAGGACGGCAACAGACCATTGAAGGTGACGGACCCAAACAGGCTGCTGGAGACTGGCTCACGGGAACCAGGTATCGGAGCCTGGATTCGAGAGGGTGCTGAGGGCAAGAAAGGCTCCCGATGGGCCCCGGACGCTGAAGGCTTCCTGATCGTGTCGGAGGTTTGGATCTGGAGCTTGGGCGGCCGATGGATCAAACAGGAGTCTGTGCGGCTGCAGACAGATCCACAGACACTCAGTGACTCTGATGGGACTCTTACGGCAAGAGTGCTGGGTGATACCAATGTCAACTTGGCCTTACGGCAGGCAGTGGGCTGGTTTCGTGTAATATTACACGTTTTGTACAACTACACAACAAGGAAAGAATCTTGGGGTCACAAATACAGCAAACAATACATCAAAGATTCTTCCTCGCTGCCTCTGAACAGGTACTTCCTAAAGAAGAACCACAATGCATTAAATGGTGAACATAGTCCCAGTGAAGAGCAGAAGCCGGAAACAGTGACGACTCCAGACATGACAGAACGGTTCCTTACTTTAATGGTCTCGTAGGTGTCGGTGATGAGGGCAATGAAGAGGCTGAGCACCATGTAGATGAAGAGGCTGATGAAAGAGTACAAGTAAAGTCTGCTGAACAGCCAGACCAGGTAGCTCTTGTCCTGCATCACTGCAAACGTGGAGAACATGTCATCGCCGTTGATGAGAGAGAAGAGGCACTCGGACACCACGTTCAACGATCGAAACTGTGGAGAGAGCAAGAGAACACAAGCGTCCTCGAATTGTCCCATTGGGTGGTTGCCCAGATGCGCTTTCAAAGCGTTGGTCAGAGGAGTTCACCATCATTCCACAAAGCCATGCGGCCCATCACAGGAGTGCTACCTCACCAGATTCTAACCAGGATACTCCAGGTGCTGCACACTGTGCCAGTTCGGGCAACTAATTCCACACTCCACCGCCAGATTTAAAAAAAAAACTGCCCCCATTCATTGTTGCTACTTTAGTTATTAATACACAAAAGTTGTGGGGAAACTCAGCAGCTTAAACAGCGTCGATAGGAGGAAAAAGCTGCATCCCCGATGTGTCAGGCCCTTTGTCAAGGTAGGAGTGAAAACCAGGCAGGCGGCTGAATAAAAAGGCTTCGGGGGGGGGAAAGGAGGGGCAGGAACAGCCAAGAAATCATTGGATAGAGAGGAAGGCTGAGAATTAATCAGATGGGGGGGGGGCAGGGGGTTGTAGCCCTGTGAATGCAGAGCTGGAGAAAAGTAACTGAGGGAGTGGAAAACAGAGATTGAAGGGCTAACAAACACCAGAGAAGTCCATGTTAATGCCAGCCAAATGGAGGGAGCCCAGAGGGAATAAGTGATGCTCTACCTCCAATTTGCTCATGGTCTCAGAGACCAAGATCAGGGGGGAAAAAAAGAAATAGGTGACCATCTCTGTTTTGGCCTCAGGTCCAAATTGAACTAGGAAAGCAGACAGAGCAAAGATGCTCAACGAAGCCATCTCCCAGTTCCTCTGATGTCGAGGAGACCACAATGGGAGCACACCATGCAGTGATCAGCCTCTGTAACCTTCCTGAAGGCAAACATGGAAGACAGCAGAAGCTGGAAAACTGGAGCAACAAAACCGCTGGCAGGTCAGGCAAAAGATGGTCACTGTTCCGGGCCTGATTCCTGATAAAGGGTTTTGGCCTGAAATGTTGTCCATCTAATGCCTGGCCTGTTCAGTTCCTCCAGCAGGTTGGGTGCTGCAAGTTGCAAGTTGCAAGTTGGTTTGTCTGGCCAACTAAATGTGTGTGTATATATACACACACACACCAATTAAATTTCTCCCTCATTCTTCACTCATCCAGAGAATTCCTCCTCAAACCAGGCAGACCTGTAACTGTAATTCAGAAAACACATTCCTGGATGTCAATGTCTCTGAGGATTTGTTCATGTCGATGCAATCATGAAGAAGGCTCGCCAGTGACTATACTTCATGAGGAGTTGGAGGGGATCTGGAATATCACCACTCGTGCAAACTTGGACAGGTGTACCATGTCGAGCATTCTGGCTGATTGCATTACTGCCTGGTACGGAGATGCCAATACGCAGGACAGGAAAAGACCTCTGGAGGGTTGCACACCATCAGTCTTCACTCCATCGAGGACATCGACAAGAGGCTGTCCTCAAGGATCCACCAGCCAGGCCATGCCCTCTTCACACTGCTACCATCGGGAAGGAGCCTGAAGGGGAACACTTAGTGGCACAAAAACAGCTTCTGAATGGACAATGAACCACAAACCTGACCTCACTGTCTCTTCTTTTTGCACTAAATTATTTTTAATTGCAATATTTACATTGTAATATTGTCACAAAACAAATTCTAATTCAGATTCTAAACCTCTCCTAGTCCAGTTGCAAAGATGAGCTCCAGGCAATACTGAGGGATGATATAAGATCTAAAGAGCATAATGTTGAGTCCATTTGGGTGGAGATAAAGAATAACAAAGGGAAAAAATTATTGGTGGGTGTATCTATCGCCCACCAAATAACAATAGTTTAGTGGCACAGGAAATAAATAGAGAGATAAGTGATACGGCAGTAGTCATGGGGGACTTTAACTTCCACATAGATTGGGAAAATCAAGTTGGTCGTGGGAGTCTGGAAGAGGACTTCATAGAATGCATCCGCGATAGCTTTCTTGAGCAGCAGGTTAAGGAACCCACAAGAGAAAATGCTCTCCTGGATCTCGTGTTGTGCAATGAGATAGGTAGAATAAATGATGTAATATTCAGAGACCATCTGCGAAATAGCGATCATAGTATGATTGAATTTCTCATTCAGATGGAAGGGGAAATAGTTAGATCCAAAACTAATATATTATGCTTCAACAGGGGTGACTACCATAGGATGAGGGAGGAATTGGGCAGAGTGGACTGGGAGCACAGGCTTATTGATGAAAGAGTTGAGGAACAGTGGAAGATTTTCAAATAAATATTTTGTAATGCTCAACAAAAATATATTCCGGTCAGGGAAAAGGGCAGCAAGGGAGGGAAAATCAACCGTGGTTAACAAAGGAAATAAAGGAGAGCATAAAATTGAAGGCGCAGGTGTACAAAGCTGCAAAGAGCAGTGGGAAACTGGAAGATTGGGAAAACTTTAAGAGACAACAAGGCGTTACAAAGCGGGTAATAAGAAATGGGAAAAAGGATTATGAAAGTAAATTGGCACAAAATATAAAAACTGAAAGCAAAATATTTTATAAAGATATAAAACGGAAGAGGGTGGCCAGAGTTAACATAGGACCCTTGGAGGATGAGAAAGGAAAACTGGTAGCAAAAAATGAGGAAATGGCCGAGGCAGTAAACAAATATTTTGTGTCAGTCTTCACGGTGGAAGACACGTCCAGCATGCCCAAGTGCGGAGTTAAGGATGTGAATGTTGGAGAGGGCCTTGATGAAATAGTTGTTACAAAGGAAGTCGTGATGGAGAAACTAATGGGACTAAAGCCAGACAAATCACCTGGTCCTGATGATATGCATCCAAGGGTTCTGAAGGAAATGGCAGAAGTTAGAGTTGATGCATTGGTGGTCATAGACCAAAATTCCTTGGATTCTGGGCAGGTCCCGGCAGACTGGAAGACAGCAAATGTCACGCCACTTTTTAAGAAGGGATGTAGGCAGAAGACTGGAAATTACCAGCCAATTAGCCTGACGTCTGTAGTTGGAAAAATGCTTGAAGCTGTCATTAAAGATGAAATAGTGAAACTTTTGGAAGGTTTGCAGCATGGTTTTAGAAAGGAAAGATCTTGTTTGACAAACTTGTTAAAATTCTTTGAGGATATAATGGGTCCGGTGGATAGAGGGGAACAGGTTGATGTTGTGTATTTGAATTTCCAGAAAGCGTTTGATAAGGTGCCGCACAAGAGACTTCTCAGTAAGTTACAGGAAAGTGGAGTCCGGGGAAGTCTATTGGCCTGGATTGAAAATTGGTTGTCTGACAGGAGGCAGAGAGTCGGGATAAATGGGAGTTTTTCAGGTTGGCAGAGAGTGGTAAGTGGGGTGCGGCAGGGGTCGGTGTTAGGCCCACAACTGTTCATCATTTACATTGATGACTTGGAGGAGGGGACAAAATGTGGTGGAGCCAAGTTTGCGGATGACACCAAATTGAGTGGAAAAGCAAATTGTAATGAGGATGTGGAGAGTCTGCAGCGGGATACAGTTAAGCTGGATGAGTGGGCAAAGGTCTGGCAGATGGAGTACAATGTTAGTAAGTGTGAGGTTATCCACTTTGGCAAGAAAAATAAAAGAGCTGAATATTATTTAAAGGGTGAAAAACTACAGCAAGCTGTAGTGCAGAGGGACTTGGGAGGGCTTGTGCATGAATCGCAAAAAGTTAGGTTGCAGGTGCAGCAGGTTATTAAGAAGGCAAATGGAATGTTGGCCTTCATCGCTGGAGGAATTGAATTCAGGAGTAGGGAGGTCATGTTGCAACTGTATAAGGTACTGGTGAGACCGCATCTGGAGTACTGGGTCCAGTTCTGGTCTCCATATTTGAGGAAGGATATACTGGCTTTGGAGACAGTCCAGAGGAGGTTTACTAGGTTGATCCCTGGGATGAAGGGGTTGACTTATGATGAAAGATTAAATCGTCTAGGATTGTATTCGCTCGAGTTCAGAAGAATGAGAGGAGATCTTATGGAAACATATAGGATTATGAAGGGTATGGATAGGATAGATGTAGGAAGGTTTTTTGAGCTGGCCGGGGAAACTAAAATGAGAGGACACAGTCTCAAGATTCAGGGGAGTAGATTTAGGACAGAGATGAGGAAAAATAGTTTTTCCCAGAGAGTGGTGAATGTTTGGAATTCTCTAACCAGGGAAGTGGTTGAGGATGTGTCATTAAACATATTTAAAATTTGGTTAGACAAATTTTTACATGATAAAGGAATTAGGGGATATGGGGAGAAGGCAGGTAGGTGGAGTTAGGTCATAAATTAGATCAGCCATGATCTTATTGAATGGCGGAGCAGGCTCGATGGGCCATTTTTGGCCTCCTCCTGTTCCTACTTCCTATGTTCCAGTTGTGGAGCCTCCACAACTCTCTCCACTCCGTTCCCCATCCGGACCCATGGTGGTCACGTTGCACATGACGCAGTTGGAGCTACCCGTCTCTGCAGTTCCCCCATCACCAAGGCTGGGGTCTCCCTTGCCCACTCACCTTCTCGTGGTAAGGACCCAGCACGATCCAGCCGCAGAAGCAGTAGCCCAGGTAGATCATGGACGCACAACAGCAGAAGCGAATCACGTTGGGAAATGCTGCCCGCAGGGTTAAAATCAGGACCTGTGGCCAAAACAAAGATGGTCAAAGCCACATGCGCGAACTCACCCCCACCCCCCCAAATGATGGATGTCTTCAAGATGACAGAGTTTGGATCCCAGAAACCTTCACCAATCCTTACATTGTACTTTTCAAAGAAGCCCAGGTATCGAACGACTCCAACCCAAACCAGCAAGGTGGAGGTTCCCAACAAGATGCTACAAACGTCATATGATGCAAAACTCTGCAAGACAAAAAAAAGTGACACTGGCGCTTGGTCCTCTGGAAGGGAGCTGGGAATGGAAGGGTTACTACATGAGGAACATTTGTTGGCTCTTGGACTGTATTCATTGGAGTGCAGAGGAGTGGGGGGGGGAACCTCAGACATTCTGAACACCAAAAGCCCTGGACAGAGCAAGGATGTTTCTCACGATCGTGGAGTTTAGGACAAGAGGCCATAACTTCAGGATAGAAGGGCATCGATTTGAAACGGAGATGCGGAAACATTTCTTTCGCCCAAGGGTCGCGAGTGTTTGGACTTGTTGGCACAGGTGGCTGTGGAGGTCGGGTCATTGAGTGTATTTAATGCAGAGATTTATAAGTATTCTATTAGTCAGGGCATCAAGGGTTCTGGGGAGACAGCCAGGAGTGTGGCGAGTGGATCAGCTCATGATTGGAAAGTTGGAGCAGACCTGATAGGCCCATCTCGTGATCTTGAGGGGTGACCAGAGTTCCACCTTGCACATAGTTCCTGCACTGGGGTTAATGTTTGGAGCTCGGGTGTTCCCAACATTGCCATGCCTATTGTGATCAGAGTGCAACAGAGACCTTCCAGCGAACCAACCTCCGATTCTTGGATGTGGACCAAGAACATCAAGGAAGGTCAAAATATCTCTCGTGAAGATGATGTAATTCCAGCAAAATGGAGGGTGGAGGGGGGGGAGAGGGTTGGTGTAAAGCAGAAGGGCCTGATGCGAAGTGCATGTGGGTGCTCAGTGCTGGTGCAACTGAGCCAGAAGGGGGATTGGATGCCTCCATCTCCGGTGTGTTCTGCAAATCAAATGTGACTGGCTCGGATGCCTGCTGTGACCCCGCACCTCCCCAACCCCCACCCAAACACTCCCATCAAGGCATCACTGTGAGCCAACTCCAGAGACCACCCAGCAATTTCCTGCCCACCACTGCAAACAATGGCAGAAACAAGCAAAAGCCTATTTAACCCATATGATCCCAGCTGACCGATAATCACATCAATTTCCCACCCTCTCCCTCCTGGTGTTTAGTCTATCAAGTGGTGGTGAAGTGTGTCCCTGACTGGAGATCTATTACAAGACCACAAAGACATGGGAGCAGAAGAAGGCTATTCAGCCCATCGAGTCTTGCACCACCATTTAATCACGAGCTGATCCATTTTCCCCCAATCACCTCCACTGCCCGGCCTTCTTGTCATAAACTTTGATCCCCTGGCTAATCAAGAACCTATCAATCTGCCTTAAACCCACCCAGTGATTTGGCTTCAACAACTGTCTATGGCAACGAGTTCCACAGATTCACCACCCTCTGGCTGAAGAAATTCCTCTGCATCTCTGTTCTCAAGGGATGCCCTTTAATTTGGACTCTGTTGCTCTCTGATCCTAGACTCTCCCACCACTGGAATCATCTCTGTGCAGTTCTTTCACTGTTCAGCTATTCAAGAGGCATTTGGGCAAACAGGCAGGGAATGGGGGACAAGGGTGGGATTGGTTTAATTTGCACCTCATGGTTAGCACAAACATGGTGGACCAAAGGGCCTGGTCCATGTGCCCAGATAGAGCCAAGGGGCACAGCCTAGCGCAGTACCCTCCAGTGAAGGCCAGAATCCATTCCATCTCAGTCCTATCTGATGCCCCCTGGAGAGAAGGCCACCCTCCCCCCTTCTAGCCCGCTCCCCATCCTCTATCCTGCTCCCCCAGGGAAAGACCCCTCCATCTGCTTCCTGGGGACCAGACTGCTCCCCCCCACCCAATCACTTTCACCCCACTCCCCAGGTGCCCCTCCAACCCGCTCCCTCATACCTTGGCTTCAATCTCCATTTTCAGAACTGATCCAGTGATGGTCAGCAGGTCACTGACGATGATCAGGATGTACCAGCCATTGAGGAACTCTGAGCGATCAGACCACGTCACCTGCTTGTGGTATTCCTGTGTGAAAAACTGGGCAAATTCCTGAAAGGTGGGAGCAGTGCAGTTAGAGCAGGTTAGGGCTCTCCCCATCACCAGCCTGACCTCTGTCCACAGCAGCACGGAACACAAGACACCAAGGCCACGTGACGGCAAATACCCAGCAGGTCAGGTAGTGACTATCTTATACCCTCCATTCAGACCTAGACTTGTGGACCTGAAGTGATAACCGTTCTCTTCACAAGCGCAGCCCAGCGTTTCCAGTGTTGTTTCAGATTGCCCACACCTGCGATATTTTGATCCCCTTTTGCACAAGGAGGCCATTCTGTCCACTGAATCTGCTACACCATTCGCCATCATGGTGGAGGCTCCTATCTTTACCCAAGAACCACAGCAGGGTATACAGACGTTTCCATCAAGGGAGGGTCTCAAATCAGGGGTAGTCAATGAACACTCAGACGTGAAAGAATTTTTCCAAGAGGGAGGCATATCTCTGGAATTCTGCATCCTTGAGAGGATGGCTGGGGGATTTAAAGAGGAGGGGTATGCAGGCCGGATCCCTGGGGGTGGGAATTTAAAGAGGAGGGATGCACAGGCTGGATCCCTGGGGAAACTCCAGGGAGTTTGAATGCAGTTCACGCCAACATGCAACCCCCCTGCACCACCCAACCCCCTCCCCCCCGCCCCAACCCAACCCCCCCCCCCACCCCATTGATGCCATCTTCACCACCCACTGCCCTTGGGAAAGCTGCCAAAAAGTGAAAGGATTCCTCCGCAGTCACACTCACCTCTCCACCTTCTTTCAGGTTGGAGAAACCACAAGCCTCTGAACCAGCCACTCTCAACCAATTATTTTTGGCTACAATTTCTTCTTCTTTCCCCACCCCCCCCAAGTTTGGCCATTCTCAATGAGGGTTTGACAGCTCCCCTTGGAGCCACAGCACATTGAAGTCAAAGCCTTGTTTACACCTCATGGCTCTTGAGCCCAATCCCCTGACTAATGAAGCCCAGCCCAGCTGCAACCACCTTGTCAACCTGTATTGCAACCTTGGATCGATGAAATCCTTTCTTCCTCCAAACCATTCCCCTTTTGGAATGTTTACTCATCAGTGTCGGGGCTCAGCAATTGCTCAGCAAAAGGAGGTCTAAGGCTTTTCTTCCATCCGATAGCTGATAGGTCCTCCCTTGGGCAAGGTGTAGCCTCCCAATCAGGGTCAGGTGAAGCCATGGATTGCAGATGGTGGATGGATCAGGGTCAGGGGAAGCCATGGATTGCAGATGGTGGATGGATTTTACAAGCAGATTCTACAAATTAGAATTTATGGTTGTAAAACTAAAAATGCTGGGCAGATGAATCAATTGATCAATGGCCAGGGTGACCCCTCCAGTGCGGACACTGCAACTGAAGACAGCCATGGGAAACCACCAGTATTTTCCCCTTGTATAATCATGAACTCAACATTAACAATGGGCTCAGCTCAAAGATGGAGCCTTCACCGAAGGAGAACAGGGGAGGCAACAACTACAATTCGGAGGGTTAGAGATCGTGATGGATGGCAGGTATGATCACCCACGCCCAACAGCACTTGAATGAATATATACTCTGGACTGGGTCCATGGGTAAACTACAGCACGAACCAGCTGATGGTTGGGTATAAAGTCAGTCCAAGAAAATGGGGTCAGAGTATATGCACTTGTTGGTAGTCCCTGAAAACCAGGGCACAGAGTCTGAAAGGTTAAGATTCCTAAACCCCTCTGTACTACATTTTCTCGTCTCCTTCCACTTAAATGATGTTTTTTTGAAGTGGAAGACCTCGTATCCTTCCATCTGCCAAGCTTTTGGCCACCTGTCCTGTATCCGAAGAGTAGGGACAGGGCTATTTTGTTCAGACACTTGCGCCATTTCCCTGAAGGGCTCAAGCCCGAAACGTCGGTTATTTATTTTTTTACCTTGGCTATATAGAGGACACTGTTAGATCTGTTGAGTTTCTCCAGCGTTACGTTCTCCCCCCCCCCCCATTGACCTGCCCCCAGTCCATACCCCTCCATCCCTCCCCCATCCATGGACCTGTCCAAATTCTTCAATGTTAAAATTGAGCCCGCATTCCCCACCTCAGCTGGAAGCTCGTTCTACACCCCCACCACTCTCTGTGTGAAGAAGCTCCCCCTAACCTTTTCCCCTTTGACTTTGAACCCTCCTCATGGGGACTTTCCATCCTCAACTTGCTCATCTACAGATCAGCACCAAAGCTGGCTACAGTGCCCTCTGCCCCTTCATCTAGAAGAGTCTATAGACTGAGGCACCACCCTTAATTATAGCTCAATGATCCCAAGAGGTCGCAGCCTTGTCAGTTAACCACGGTAACACAACACCCCTGCCGACCACAGCCAGAGATCTTTCAACATCCTTTCAAGAAACATCTTCAAAATCCAAAGTCATTACTTCTGCTTCATCCAAACTAATGACCACACACTCCAATCAAATACATACGTTCTGAAGTTTTATTCCATTCACAACGGATCGGGTGCAGAGGATCAAGGAGATTATACAGATTCCAACAATAAATCCATCAAAAATCATCATGAAGTGGATGTTCCTTTGCACTGAGAGAGGAAAAAAAGAAACAATTTCACTTTCACCAAAGCAAATCAGTAAGGAATTACAGTCCATTAAACAGCCTCTAGTTTTGGTTGTCAGTGAACCAGGTCCCCATCTAGTGGAACGAAACACAAAGTCTGCAGATGCTGAGGTGGTGGTTAAAAAAACACACACACATACAGAAATGCCAGAGGAACTCAGCCGGTCTGGAGTCAAAACACAAATGCTGGAGAAACTCAGCAGGTCAAACGGTGGTCAAAGTTTCTGTGTTTTTTAAACTTCAAATCACCGTGTCCTCAGACTTTTGCGTTTCACTTCAGCCGGCCTGGAGACGGGCTGAGTTCCTCCAGCATTTCTGGATGGGTTTACCCCCATCTAGTGGGCACACAAGTGTTTTCATGCATTTCTCACCCAGAGGGTGGAGGAGAGTTTGTCCAACATAAACCCCACTGTACTAATGGGTCAAAGTTCTTGCTGCAGCCACACAGGGATATAACACCAACTACAATGGTAGCAACGAACACAGGACAAGACGCAAAGGTTAGATAAATATCCACGGTGCAGATGATGCAAAAATAAGGTACATTTCAATGGCATGGACAGAAATAGTGTTCAGGTTCAAGAGCTTTTGATAACCATTGTAAAGACATCCTTGAACCCCGTGTGGTTTTCAGGCTTCGGTCTGTTCTGCCCGAAGGCAGCAGTGAGAAGAGGTTGTGACTAGGAGGGTGGGGTCCTTTAGGAGGTCGGCTGCCTTCTTGAGGCAGCGCCTCACGCAGATGTCTGCAGTGGACGGGAAGTGGGAGCCTGCGATGGGCCTGGCACCTCCTGCGTTCCCGGCCATTCGAGTTTCCAAACCAGGCTGTGGTGCAACCCGTCGGTGTGCGTCCACCTGGAGAAGCTGGATATTATTCGACAATGTGCAAAACCTCCTCAAACTTCTTAGGAAATTGCAAGAATTCCTATGGATTGACAATCCAGACTGCAAAATCTGTCCTCAACGTGGACTCGACAACCACTCTGGGAGCACATTTGAGTAAAAGCTTCATTTTCTTTTCGTCTCACACAATAATTTTTTTTAAAATTGCGTAGTCTGTAGGAGAGGAGTACAGAAGAACCCAGACCTCGAATGCTTCACGTGGAAGGGGGCCCGTAAACTTTCAGCAGACTCCTGAGTGTGGGGGCTACAACCTAAGGTAGATAATGGCTGGTTTAGAGGTTTCAGGGGCTTAAATGTGCCAAAGTCAACGGGAAGAGACAGAAGCGGATTCCAAAGACAGGCGATAGTGTTAAAGAGCACAACACCTGGGGCTACTGGTTCCCAACGCATAGGACACAGTGGAGAGCAGCTCAGGTGTAAAGGATGGAGCTGTTAATTGTTTTTTTCCTCCACTTTTGTCAGGGTTTGAGGGAGCACCGACAGAGTCAGAATGATACAGCGCAGGCCCTTTGGCCCATCTTGTCCACGTTCACCAAGTTGTCAGCCTGAGTTACTCCCACAGTGCGTTAGGCAGAAACCTTTCCAGTTCACATATTGAATTTTTTTTTAAATTGATTAGAACCATAGAATATTACAGTGCAGAAACAGGCCCCTTCAGCCCTTCTAGTCTGTGCTGAACCATTTTCTGCCTTGTCCCACTGACCTGCCCTCCATCCCTCTCCCATCCATGTATCTGTCCAAATTCTAATTAAAGTGTCAAAAGTGAGTCCGCATTCACCACCACACCCATCTATACTTCCTCCAACATCTTGATCCACAGACTAACCTGTCAAAGCTAACAGCAATTCCTTGCCTTCCAAACAGTTCCAGGAAGGAAGGCGTGCCATCCCCTCCTCACCTGACTGCAGCACTGCCCCCCCCCTCCCCATCATCCCCAGGTCCCATCACCCCACCACAAGGAGCTGCGCCTCCATCTGCCTGGACCCCAGAATTTTGGAATTCCCTCCGTTACCTGCTCTCTCTTCCTTCAAAGATGCTGAGAACTACATGTTGATTAAACAAAGCTCTGGTGAAGGGGCTTTACGAGCTGGGTTGGGGGTGTGGGCAAGAACTGGCAAATGGAATACTGTTGTGGAAAATCGAGAGCTCACCCACTTCATTGGAAGAGAAAGGCAGCATTTTAAAAAAATTATACAGTATTTATTTTTGCAATTTTTAAAAATAAATCTGTCCAAAGTGAAGAAGGTTTAAGGGAGGTATCTGTGGAAAGTTTCTTTGTAATAAAGTTTTGAGGGCCTGAATTGCCTGCCTTGCTGGGGTGGTAGTGGAGGCTGGAACATTAGGGGCATTTACGAGGTTCTTAGACAGAAAGATGGTCAAAAGGAAAATAGAGGGTTACAAGGGGAGGGAGGGTTTCATGGGTACAATTCACTAAATTTCAGTACAAAAGGGTCGAGTGAGAAAACTTGGGAGACCACACCACCTGCCTCGTGAGAACACCTGGATCAAGGCAACTCGTACACCAACCTCTCAGTGCAAGCAACCAAAGGCCAATCCTCCCATCGACACCTTGGCTCAGATCACAAAAGTAATTAGTACAGCAGCAAGACCATTGTGACCACAGCCCGTCAGAAATATTCAATCATTCAACGTTTCTCCAGAGAAAAGCGCCAGGAATACTCACCGCCCCCTGCTACATGTCTCCCTTTGCATTTTCGAATGGAAATATCGTTGTCCAATTTAACCTGAACCCGTCCACTGTGAGCTTTATTGTCAAAGGTGATCTACAAAGACAAAAGTAACAATTGTGCTGGGGGAAGTGGGTCAGGCAGAATCCATGGAAGGCAACAGACAGTCTGCTTTTCAAGCCAAAACTCTTCATCCCAAATAGAGAGAACTAGGCAGATGCCCAAAATAGGGTGTGTGAGGTTGAGCGGGGGTGGGAAGAGAAAGGAAAGGAGTGGAACACGAAAGTCTGTAGGAAAAGCATTCCTCCGAAATGCTGGAGAATACTCTGAAGAATGGGAAGGAGAGGAATGCAGACCAACAATATTGGATGAGAACGAGAAAACAGAAGTCGACAGTAATGCCATCTGGCAGGAGGGTGCCCAGTCAGAAGACGAGGCGCTGTTCCTCCAACTTGCAGCTGGTCTTAGTCTGGCAGTGCACAAGATCACACACAGGCTGCAAGAGACTGCAGTCAAAGGGCTCACTCCACACTGCGGTCTGCTGGAGACTGGCTCATTGGAACCGGGATGAGAGAGGGTGCCAGGGGCACCAAAAGCTTCCTGATCTGAAGCTCTAGTTGTCGATGGTTTGGACTGAAGTTTGTGTGGCTGCAGGAGCGCTGGAGGGGAATCCACGGACACTCGGTGACTTTAGGGGACTCTCTCTTGTTTTTCTTCCTCCGACTGCAAGGGGCACCGGGCAATTTCTGCTGATCACTGACTAAATGCCATTTTGTGTATCATTACACAACAATAAACGAATCTTGAAGGGCCTGTTCTTGCGTTGTACAACGCCATGCATCTCCCAAGGATTTGGTGACAACCCAACCAATACAGGAAGCTTTTTTAAACCCCAAACTAATAAAACCCTTGTTCTCCAGAATTCAAGCAACCAAGCTAAATAAATAAATACCTAACAAAATAAAGACATTAAAATAGATGACATTTTAAATGCAAGGTTAAAGTTGTGAATGTTCTCGGAAGTAACACATAAAACCTTTGGTGAATTTAAGAGCCAAAACTCAGCCAGCGGAGGCGCTTGGTCATGCTCTGCTCGAAGCAGCTGCTTGAATAAAGTTGCGTTTGGATAAAATGGCTTCGCCTGGAATGAAGAACTGGTTGATGTCACTCGCTGTTGGGGTGACGCTCTTAAAACATCTCTTTACCCCTGCTTAGTAAGTCTTCATTAGTATATTAGAAGGCTTTATCTGTAAACTTGGGGGAGCAGGTTAATTATGAGGGCGACGTGGTTAGTGCAATGCTGTTACAGCACCAGCGACCAGGTTCAAATTTAAATTTTGTAAGTTACGGGAATTAGCTGATTAAAAGTGAACTTCACATAATTAAGGAATTTAATACTTTTTTTTCCAAATTACTTTACATTTTGCACTTTATTTAATCTTTTAAGCCATCTATTCTCAATTCTGGTGTATTAGGCATTGGAAGAGCGAGTCCCAAGCAACCAGAAAATATGCTTATCTGGCATCTACCAATCACCATCATTCCTCCCCCCGTAGGTGCCAAATACCAGGGGTTTTACTGTACACAGAGCTCAAAGTGGACATCCCAAGGAGGTTCAGGTTTGTACAAACTTAGAGAGGCCTCACCAGTGGCAATGGCTACCCCGTGAACACAAGAGAAGGATGAAAAACTTACCGTCACACAAAAATCGTAACAATCAGGGAGCTCGTGACGTTGGATGGTTTGAAGGTTGATGGCCTTCAGCTTAATCTGTATTTGTATCATTAAAAGCCTGGGAGAAAGGAAATGCTAAATGAAATACAAGGAGTTTCTCTTCAAACAAGACCAGGTCAAAAACATTGGCGTTACCTGTGGAAGTGTAGTGTCAAATTCAGCTTCCTGTCGGCTACTGGACCACCAGACCCAGGAGTCCATGGCTCAATGTCCAGGCACTCTGTGAGGCAGAACACATCTCTAGTGTTGAACCTGGAGTTGGAATCAACTTCATCCAGCCCCCAACTCCCAACACCACCCTTCCCTCCACCACACCCCAGTACACCACACCCACCCAGACACCCCACCCCCCACCCAAGCCCATGACTCCCACCCAACTGCTCTGCACCCCATTCCAATCAATAGGAGAGGTTGGATGGAATATTTCCAGCTTGAATTTCATTCCCACCCCCCTACTACTCGCCGTGTGAGGAAGTTTCCCCTCAAGTTCCCCAAAACTTTTCCCCATTCATTCTTAACTTACATCCTCTGGTTTGTATCTCACCCAACCTCGGTGGAAAAAGCCGACCTACATCTACTCTGTCTGTCCCCCCCTCATAATTTTAAATACCTCTATCAAATCTCCCCTCATTCTTCTACGCTCCAGGGAATAAAGTCCTAGCCTGTTTAACCTTTCATGTATGAAGAAGTTCATTCCAAATGCATAAAGCTGGAGGTAGACATAGAACATTACAGCACTGAAAACAGGTCCTTCTTGTCTGTGCCAAATTATTATTCTGCCTAGTCCCACTGACCTACATCCAAGTTCATATCCCTCCATCCCCCTCCCATCCATGTACTTGCCCAAATTCTTCTTCAATGTTAAAAATTGAGCGCACATTCACCACTTCAGCTTGTTCCACACTCCCACCACTCTGTGTGAAGAAGTTCCCCCTAAACTTTCCCTTTTCACCCTTAACTCATGACCTCTGGTTGGTATCTCACCTACCCTCTGTCCATCCTCAATTTTCAATACCTCTATCAAATCTCCCCTCATTCTTCTACACTCCAGGGAATAAAGTCCTAACCTGTTTAACCTTTCTGGGTAAAACTCCCAATAAATCTCTGCAGTCTTTCAATATTATTGGTATCTTTCCTGTACCGTAGTGACCAAAATTGCACACAAGACTCCAAATTGGGCCTCAGAATGTTTTAATGCAACTCAGTTCTTGAAGTCCTGACAACATCCTTGTAAATCTTCTCTGCACTCTTTCAATCATCGGGACTCCAAGCGAGAACTCCCACAGACTATTGACCCACCTGTCTCCACCACTGGGTCGATGTTGAAAGACTCATTCCCTGGACTGATACTTCCCCTTTTGTAGAAATACTGACACATGGTCAGGGGCACGAGATGGCCCCCTTTCCTCTCGTAAGCGTGATTGCCGACGGAAATCTTGTGCAGTTGCACATACTGAAAGGCAAAAGAAGCGGAAAATTATTCTTGGGAAAGGGAATGCATGAAGGTTCAGTATGACCTTCCTTGGCCTAGTGAGAGGAGACAGGGTGGAGAAGTGCTGAGGAAGGACAATCTCCATCTCGTCAAGTTTTCTTCACGCTGGGAAGGGCGCGCTCAATTCAGGAAGGAGGAAACATTTCACGAGAGTTGAGAGCCTTTGGAACGGTGGTGAGAGAGAGCGAGAGCCCAAGCACAGAACAGGCCCTTCTAGCTTAACCCACGCATGCTGACCACATTGGCATTCTGGGATCGTCCTGCCTGCATTTGGTTTGTATCCATCCAAACCTCAGCCATGTAGCTTGCTGAAATTACCTTTTGAACATTACAATTGTCGCCACTTCTACAGCTCACTCCAGGTATGGACCATCCTCAGAGTGAAGTTACCCTTTAGGTACTTCTTCAATCTCTTCCCCCTCACCTTAAACCTCTGCTCTCTAGTTCTGGAATCATCTACCCTGGTGGAGAAATGGAATCTTCACTTCATCTCTGCCTCTCATGGTTTCATAAACTTCTAAGGTCCCTGATGCACCAGGGAGAAAATCATCAATGTGTCCAACCTCTCCTTGCAAGGAGACCTCTGTGTGCTGAGAAAAGTCCTCCAACACGTGCACTCTTCGAAATGTGGTCTTTTGGCCTTCGCGTTTTACTCCTAGAGACTTGTTCTGGAGGACCTCCCCGGAGAAAGGCCATTGAGACAACCAGTGCCACGACTTCCAGAGTCCTAGGAGGTTTGGCATTTTGTCAAATACTCCATCAAACTTCAACAGGTGCCCCATGGCACCTAGAAGCCGCTGCTGTCTAGAGGAGAGCTTGCTGTTGTAAGAGTGTTTTTACAAGGAGAGAGAGAGAGAGAGAGAGAGAGAGAGAGAAAGAGAGAGAGAGAGAGATCACTTGTAAGAGTTACAGCCAACAGCAGAAGTACCTGGGACTGGAACAGGACAAACTGGCAAACCCATTTGGAAGACTGCCTGGTCAAAGCCACTGGTTGCATCACTGCCTGGTTTGGAAACTGTAGTACCCAGGGATGCAGAAAGCGGCAGACCCGAGACAAGTCCATCACGGGCTCGAAACTCCCATCCATCTACACAAGGCCCTGGCTCATTTCTCCCCCCTCCCTGCATTGCACAGTTTGTTTCCTTCTCTTTATTCGTTTACATGCTGACACTGTGTACAATTTTTTTTTGCACCACCAATTAATGGTAATTCTGCCTCACCCGCGGGGAAAGGAATTTCAGGGTTGTATGTGATGTCATGTCTGTATTAAATTTAGTTATTTAGCACCATAAACAGGCCAATTCGGCCTTACGAGTCTATGCCATTTTACACAGAATTTACCGACACCCCAGGACTCTGACAATGAATCGGAAATTCATAAAGGACCCCATCACCCTGGCCACAACCTCCTCTCACTGCTCCCTTCATGCAGAAGGGGCAGAAACCTGAAGTCCAGCATCTCTAGGTTCAAATATAGCTTTCCCCCATCCCCCAACTGCTATCAGGCTCTTGAACCTTCCCATTGTACCCAGACCCTCATCAAACGACTCTGCAATCACCAAAAGATCCATCTGCACAACTGTGACAAAGTTGTTTTTGGGAGATAAACTGGGAAAGGTTTGATAGAGTATGTTACATACAAACACTTTAAAACAGATCTTATTTGAAATACTGGACCTCTGCTAATGCTAGTCATATCGGAGCCTCAGACCTTTTGCAAGAGCTTTGAAGAGTGCTCAAGAGACTTGACTAATGGATTGTTTGCAAAAGGCAACAGATGAAAGTGCATGTCAAAGCCGCTGCTGTCTAGAGGAGAGCTTGCTGTTGTAAGAGTGTTTTTACAAGGAGAGAGAGAGAGAGAGAGAGAGAGAGAGAAGAGAGAGAGAGAGAGAGAGAGAGAGAGAGAGAGAGAGAGAGATCACTTGTAAGAGTTACAGCCAACAGCAGAAGTACCTGGGACTGGAACAGGACAAACTGGCAAACCCATTTGGAAGACTGCCTGGTCAAAGCCCTTGTGGTTCATGCAAGAGGAGAGAACTGGCTGTCTAATGTTTCACTTGGAATAAGGGAAACAAAAAGGAACTCTGTGGTGACCTGAAAGAAAGAGGTTATCATCTGGAGAACCCTGAAGGGGCAAGTTTCTTAGGCAAATCACTGAAGTGGCTGATGGAAGTAAAAGGAACAACAAATCTCTCTCTGAAAACCGATTAGAATCTTTCTGAGCGGTAACCATTTACCTTTCAAGCACCAAAGCCTGGTGAACTTTATAAATGTTAAATTCTGTACACAGTATAAGAATTGCCTGCAACCAGTGAACTTGGAGGAATGAGAAGTGAGATTGCACTGTGAACCAAATAACTTTTCTGAACTTACACACACATTACATACACATGCACTTAGAAAGGGGTTAAGTTAGGTTAAGTAAGTCAATAAACATTTGATCCTGTTTTCATGTTTAAAGATCATTAAAAAGCAAATTTTGTTGAAGTAACCATTTGTCTTGATGAATATCTACTGCTTCTGGATTTATGGGGTCCTCTGGGGTCTTAACACAACTAAGATGTCACTTTGTCCCTTGCACCAACTGAAATAGAATATTCATTTATCGATCCCTTCACATTCATCTTGAGCCTTGGCACGTTGTGGTAGTTTGTACCACTGGTTGGAGCATTTCATTTACCTGTCTCTCAGTTCCACAACCCTAGAGCTCTGCCTTCTGCTGAGCATGTCCTGCCCTGCTTGGACTCTAAAGTCCACCATGATCAGCTCATTGAAGCAGAAAAGATCCTGAAGATGCACAAAGTCATGTTGAGATACTCCCACTGCTGGAAACAGCGAGAGGGTCAATGCAAGGGGTCAGTTATTTAAACCAAGCGGTACGCTTGGAGGGAGTGGGCAGAACCAGCACTAATAGCTCCAGTCTTGTGACATCTAGACACAACAGCCTCCTCTCTACTGGGCAACTAGACCCTACAGCCACGAGGCACAGTGACTGAGGACACCCACAGGTCTACTGAGAAGCCCTGGCTTACTCGATGTAGCTACGTCATGAGGTCGTTAGCACTTCAGATGTCATGGTGGCTGGTCACAATTTGTATGTCTATATCAAGCCTGATAACATTGTAATAAACACCCTTCACTGGCCGACAACTTCCGGTGTGGTCTCGTTATTTCAACATGATGGCATATCAGTACAAACATCATCGGCCGCAATACTTAGCAATCTCTTCTCAGACGGCAGCGAGTCTCTGCAGAATAGTTTGGGTTTTTAAAAAAAATAGACATACAGCATGGTAACAGGCCCCTTTGGCCCCTCTAGTCTGTGCCCAGTCTGCCTCGTCGCACTGACCTGCAGCCAGTCCATAACCCTCCAAAACCCCCACCACCACCACCATCCACGTACCTGTCCAAATTCTTCTTAAATGTTAAAATTGAGCCCACGTTCACCATTTCAGCTGGCAGCTCATTACATTCTGTGAAGAAGATCCCCCTCATGTTCCCCCCCCTAAACCTTTCCCCTTTCACCCTTAACCCATGTCCTCTGGTTTGTATCTCAACGGAAAAAGCCGACCAACATTTACTCTGTCTGTCCGCCTCAAAATATTAAATTCCTCGACCAAATCTCCCCTCATTCTTCTACGCTCCAGGCAATAAAGTCCTAACCTGTTTAACCTTTTCCTGTAACTCAGTTCCTGAAGGCCGGGTAACATCCCCGTAAAATTTCTCTGCACTCTTTCCATTTTATTGATATCTTTCCTGTCGTTCGGTGACCAAAAATACACACAATACTCCAAATGTGGCCTCACCAATGTCTTATACAACTTTAACATCCCAACTCCTGTACTCAATACTTTATGAAGGCCAATGTGCCAAAAGCTCTCTTCACCACCCGATCTACACATGACACCACTTTCAGAGAATTGTCTCTTCATTTCCAATCTTCCTATATTCTTTAACTCACATAGCCCTTTAAAATTAAACCGGGCTCATCTCCCACAAATCAGAAGCCACCTTCCCTCACCACTGGTGTCGGATCCTTAACATCACCCCACATCTCTCCAGTGTAGAAGTGAACTCCTCACCCCATCCATCAGATATAACATATCAGGCACAATGGTCAAGGATTCATTTCCAAGCAGCTTAGCCCCGGTAAGTTTACAGACGCAAGGCGGACTCGAGTTACTATTCAGAGTCTCGCTGGGAGAGACAGAGTTTCATGAGCAAGACATTGCAGGAGGCCCAATTTTCTAATGAATTAAACTTCACTTTGGTGAAGACACACTAGTAAGCTCCAAGTGTAGCGGTTCGTCACCAACCCACCACCATCTGTCAGGGGTTTGTCCATTCTCCCCATGACCTGCATGGATTTTCCCTGGGTGCCCCAGTTTCTGCTCCAAATATACAGGGTAGAAGGTCAATTGGGCAGGATGGGCTGGAAGAGCCTTTTATTGTGTTGCATTTAATTGAAATAAAGATGAAATGGGGATAAGACAGGGAAGTTTTAAAATAATTTAGTTTAGAAATTATATTAAAAGTTTATAATTGGCCAAATATAGGACTAGAGGGCACAACTTCAGGATTGAAGGGCGTCCATGTAGACAGGAGATGTGGAGGAATTTCTTCAGCCAGAGGGTGGTGAATCTGTGGAACTTGTTGCCACCGGCAGTTGTGGAGCCAGGACATTGGGTGTAGTTAAGGCAGAGATTGATTAGCCAGGGCATCAAAGGTTATGGGGCGAGTGGGGAAATGGATCAGCTCATGATTAAATGGCAGGACAGACTTGATGGGCTGAATGGCCTATTTCCAATCCTAGGTCTTATGACCTAAACCGTGTGGGTTTGTAGGGCAATTTCCAATCCTGGTCCAAACAGAAAGGTTATCTGACTGCATTCAGAGAAAAAACAATTAATGAAATGAAGTGTAAAGAAGGAGCTAATTACAGGGCAATATGGCAGCCTTGTTCTTCAGAAATGTCCCTCAAGTGAAAACACAAGGCGGCTACGAGGCCCTTCAAGCCTGCTCTACAGTATGATCAGGGCTGCTCTCCGCTGACCTCAGCTCCTCTGTGCCAGCTCCCCACGACCCTCACTTCAAATAATTGAAGAACAGACTCGAGGGGCAGTACCGGATCTCCTATTAGGGAACGAGATAGGTCAGGTGACAGAAGTTTGTGCTGGGGAGCACTTTGGGTCTAGTGATCGCAATACTATTAGTTTTAGGTTAGTAATGGAAGAGGTGGGCCAAAGGTTGAGATTTGTGATTGAAAGAAAGCAAATTTCGAGGGGATGAGAAAAGATTTGGAGGGTGGGGATTGGGATGTTATTTTCAGGGACGATCTAGCTGATAAATGGAGGATATTCAAAGGAGAAGTTCTGAGAGGACAGAGTCGGTCTGTCCCGTGAGGATTAAAGGAAAGGTTAGAAGCTGTAGGGAGATTTGGTTTTCAAAAGATATTGGGAACTTGGTTCGGAGGAAGAGGGATGAGTACAACAGGTATAAACAGAAGGTAATGGATGAACTGCTTGAGGAATATAAGTAGTGTAAAAAAAATCTTAAGAAGGAAATGAGATCGGCTAAAAGGAGAAATGAAGCTGCTTTGGCAGGAAAAATAAAAATAAATCCAAAGGGTTTCTCCAGGTACATTCAAAGGAAAAGAATAGTGAGGGATAAAATTGGACCCCTTGAAGATGAGAGAGGGAGGGGAGGCTCCACGAGAAGCCAGAGGAGATGGGTGAAATTTTAAACAATTTTTTTCTTCAGTATTCACGAAAGGAAAAGAATATTGAGCTAGATGAAGTGAAGAAATATGGTAGGGAGATCATGGATGATATTAGGATTAATGAGGAGGTAGTGTTGGCTATATTGAAAAAGATCAGGGTGGATAAATCTCCAGGTCCTGACAAAATATTCCCGGGGACCCTGAGGGAGGTTAGGGAACAAAGAGTGGGGGGGCATTGACAGATATTTAAAATGTCATTGACCGCGGGGGAAGTGCCGGAGGACTGGAGGGTGGCTCATGTTGTTCTGCTATTCAATAAAGGATCCAAAAGTAGACTTGGTAATTATAGGCCTGTAAGTCTGACGTTGGTGGTGGGTAAATTAATGGAAAGTGTTCTTAGAGATGGAAAGGCAGGGATTGATTCGGAGTAGTCAGCATGGTTTTGTACATGGTATATCATGTCTTAGAAATCTTAGAGTTTTTCAAAGAGGTTATTAAAAAGGTTGATGAGGAGAAGGTGATGGATGTTGTCTATTTGGACTTTAGTAAGGCATTTGACAACGTTCCCTATGAAAGGTTAGTAAGGAAGGTGGAAGGATGAGGTATTAGTGATGAAGTAGTGAAATGGATTCAGCCATGGTTGGATGGAAAATGCCAGAGAGTATAGTGGTGGAAAATTGTTTGTCGAATTGGAGGCCGGTGACGAGTGGATTGCCTCAGGGATCAGTACTGGGTCCACTGCTGTTTGTTTTATATATTAACAATCTATTTGATAGGGTGGCAAATTGGATTAGTAAATTTACATATGATACATATGGAGGTGTTGTGGACAGTGAGGAAGTTTATCAAAGTTACAGGGTGATATAGGACAGTTAGAAGAGTGGGCTGAAAGATGGCAGATGGAGTTTAATACTGATAAATGTGAGGTGCTACATTTTGGTAGGACTAATCAAAATAGGACATAAACGTTAAATGGTCGACAATTGAGGAGTGCAGTGGAACAAAGGGATTTAGAAGTCATGGTACATAATTCCTTGAAAGTTGAATCACATGTGGACGGGGTGGTGAAGAAGGCATTTAGTACGTTGGCTTCATAAATCAGAGTATAGAACACAGGAGTTGGGATGTCATGTTGAAATTGTATAAGGCATTGGTGAGGCCAAATTTGGATATTGTGTGCAGTTTTGGTTGCCGAATTACAGGAAGGATATAAACAGTATAGAGAGAGTGCAGAGGAGACATACGAGAATGTTGCCGGGGTTTCAGAGTTTGAATTACAGGGAAAGGTTGAGCAGGCTGGGACTTTATTCCCTGGAGCGTAGAAGGTTGAGGAATGATTTGATAGAGGTATTCAAAGTTATAAGGGGGACGGATAGAGTCAATGTGGACGAGTGGGGGAGATTCAAACAAGAGGGCAAGGATTGAGAGTAAAAGGGGAAAGGTTTAAGGGAAACATGAAGGGGAATTTCTTCACGCAAAGGGTGGTGGGGATATGGAATGAACTTCTGGCAGAGGTATCGAAGCAAGATCGATGTTAATATTCAAGGAAAGGTTGGATAGGTATATGGAGGCGAGAGGTGTGGAGGGTTACAGGCTGAATGTGGGTCAGTGGGACAAGGTGGGAGAAGATGTTTGGCACAGACTAGTAGGGCCAAACTGGCCTGTTTCTGTGTGGTAAATGGTTATATGGTTATAAAAGTGGCCGATGAATTTCAAACCGGATAAGCATGAGGTGATGCATTTTGAAAGGACAAACCAGAAGGCTGAGTATAGGGCTAATGGTTGGTTACTTTAAAGTGTGGATGAACAGAGGGACCTTGGTGTCCAAATCCATACATCCCTCAAGGTCACCACACAGGTTGATAGGATAGTTAAGAAGGTCTATGGGATGGTGGGATTCATTAATAGGGGGATTGAGGTCAGGAGTCATGTTCCAACTCTACAAATATCTGGTGAGACCACACTTGGAGTATTGTGTTCATTTCTAGTCACCTCATTACAGAAAGAATGTGGAAGCTGTGGAGAGGGGGCAGAGGATGTGGTCTGGATTGGAAACAAGTCTTAGGAGGCAAGGTTGATAGAGCTGGGACATTTCTCTTTGGAGCGTAGAAGGATGAGAGGAGACTTAATAGAGGTCTACAAGATTATGAGAGGCATAGATAGGCACTGGCTGTCCACCCCATTTCCCAGGGCAGGATCAGCAAACACCAGAGGACGTGTGTACAAAGTGAAGGGAGGGAAGTTGAGGGAAGACGTCAGGGTTTTTTTTTACACAGGGAGTTGTGGGGATCTGGAATACCTTGGTGGGGATGATGGCAGAGGCAGGAACATTAGGGGATTTAAAAGACTCTTAGACAGGCATATGGATGGAAGAAAAATAGAGGGTTGTGGGGTTGGGAGGGGTTAGACGAAGGGTTATGTTTTCTAAATGCAATTATACCTGCCTATATCACAAGTTGCTCCACATATTTACCTGTGTGTGTGTGAGGGGAAAAAAATCTCCCTCTTGCCTCTTTCAGATCTTTTCCCCTCATCTCAAATCCATGGCCTCTTTTAGGCCCCACCCCCCCCCCACCCAATGTTGGGAAAAGTCTCCATTTACCTTTCAAATTCAGGGTTCCCACAGACTCCGATGCTCCAGGGAGAAAATGCCCAGCCTCTCCTTGTGGTTCAAGCCCAGCTCCCCCACAAGCACATCCTTGTGAAACTTTGTTAGCACATTTTCCCAGTTTAAAATGACATTTGTCCTGGAGCCAAAACTTACCAGCGTGAAACATGAAAGTCTGCACATGCTGGGATTGTAGTAAAAAACACAAATGCACGATGGAATGGAACACATTTCCTGCAACAAGCCACTGACCTGCTTGAATATGAAATGAAGATGGTCGTAGACTTCACTTTGAGTGTAGATGGCGAAGTCTCCACTGGCGCTGTCTTCATAATTCTTAATGAAGAGATGTCTAAAAGCCATGGTGTTCTCGTCTTTGAAGAGGACAACCATTTGATTGCTGAGCCCAAACAGAACCAACTGAAGGAAGAGAACGGAGATTGTGCAAGGGGTCAACTGCCCACAAGGACAGACACGAGCAAAACTCAGCAGGTCGTGAAGCATCCACAGGAGAAAAGGAATGGTAGATGGTTCAAGCCAAACCCTTTATCAGGATGGGCTAAATGTAGTACAGGGACCAGTGTAAAGAGGACAGGGTGGGGAACAGGACCCAGATTGGATTGGTGAATGAGGAAGAGGAGAAGCCGTGGCCAGAGCCTGAGAAGTGGGAGATGCTAGACAATGGGAGAGAGCTGACAAAAACCAAGGAGTGAGGTGGCGGAAGGAGAGTCACATGGTGGGGGGGGGGGGGTGGTGAGTAGAGACAAAGGGTGTCAGGGCAGGAATCTGATGTAGACAGCGAGAATGGTTTGATGAGAGATCAGAAGGAACGTCGACCATTCTTTCCCCACAGATGCTGTTCAACCTGCTGACTTCCTCCAGTTGATAGTTTCTTTGCTCCAGATTCCAGCATCTTAAATTTTAAATTCCGTTAAATATAACTTTTTTAAAAATTTAGACATACAGTACAGCCCACAAGTCCATGCTGGCCAATTAACCTAGACCCCGGTACATTTTGAAGAGGGGGAGGAACCCAGAGCCTTCGGGGAAAACCCACGCAGACACGGTGAGAACATGCAAACTCCTCACAGACAGCGTGGGAAACCCAAGTCCCAATTGCTGGTGCTGTTACAGCTTTGTGCTAACCTTGATGCCCTTAGCATCACCACCAACCATTCTCCCTCCACAAGCTCTAAACCTCCCAAGACAAAGACCCAACTTCACTCAGCAAGCTGGCTGTAGATTACAAGCGAGTTGCTGTGAATACGACAATGGGGGGGGGTTTGCCAGCCTCAGAAGACTGATGACCCTCATTTCCAACACGACTTGGCGCTGGGAGGCCGTCAGCAGGTCCCATCGGCAGGGACAGAAAGAAGCTGGTGGAGACACAGACCCTTGTCCAAATATCGCACCTTTGGAGAGATACAGAGTTGTAACATGCAGGTTCAGAATCAAGGCCAGGCAGAGAATGGTCTGGCTTAGACTTCCTCTGGAAGCGAGTTGGCACCTTTATGCAACCACAACCCTATCACAACTTCAGAATCAAATTCAAGGCAAAAATTGTTGGAAGGCTGCATCAGAGCCCAAACAGCACAAAACAGGCCCTTCGGCCCAACTCATCCATGGTGACTGAGTTGACATTTAGGCCTAGTCCCACTTTCCTGCTTTGGGACCGGGACCAGCACACCCCAACCCCCCTCCCAACCAAACAGCTCCCTCCTCCCCCCCTACCCCCCTACCCAGCCCACCCCACTCCATCCACACCTTTTGAACTTGGAAAGGTACTTGAACCAGATACTGTGACCAGAGTGTACTTCAAGCTGGGAGACATTGCGACTGGAAGCAACACCATAACCCAAACCCCTTGGCCCACGATCCAGACAGCGCTCGTACCTGGAGAGTGACCATTGCTATCTTCAGGATTTGCACCCCCAGTTTCCACGGTTTTACGGCCACGGGCTTGGAACTTCTCACAGGGATTCATGAAAAAGAACTTGATCTTCCTGCGGAGATGGTCTGCCAAAGCTGGATCATGCTCCAAACCACTACCCTCCCTTTGTGGAGCTCGAGCATCCCCGTTGATGGACAGTTCAGCACCCTCCATATCTAGCAAGACAAGAACAACCATGGGTGCACACCATCCATGTCTCCTGCTCGTCTTACCTGCCTTCCCACCCTCTTATTCACCATACATCCTCATTGTGGTTTTCAACCCATCAAGCCTATGTCAGCTCTCTGAGCAATCCCTTCAAGTCCATCCCAATTGATTTCCTTGCATCCATGCCCTCAGAATCTCCTGTCACTACGTGCACACCAGGACAAGATAGAGGGCCAATTAACCCATGTCTTTGAGTTAGGGGGTTGTTGTGAGATGCCTGCCTGGTCACAGGGAGAATGTGCAAACTAATCACAGCCAGCATTTGAGGTGGGATCAACTGAGGTCAGAGGATCAGAGCCAGCCCGCCAGGCTGAGGATCAGCTTCTTCCCACGGGCAGTGAGAGCGCTGAACGACCAAAGGACCGCTCCCACTGACCCTCCGAGACTCTCATACGTGCAAAACAATATTGATTTGTTTTGATAAAATGCTTATCCGTAGAGCGTTAGTAAAGCGTTAGATCTGCATGCTTTGCACCGAGGACCGGAGAACGCTATTTGATCGGGTTGTACTTGTGCAATCGGATGACAACCGTAACTTGACAGTGTGCAGAGAGGCCGTGATCGACCTGCTGCACCTCTGAGGTAGACAAGACATTGAAAAGTGCAACATCGGGGCAGCTAAAGTTCTCCAAGCATCTGGACGCAGGCAGCCCCGCCGTGAGGCTGGGAACCTCTGCCGATGGAGATCCAGACAGCAAAACTACCGACAAAACAGTCGAAGTAGCGGAAGGAGGAATCCTCGGACCGCAAGTGATTCGACTCTGACAGACAGAGGGAGCTGGATAAATAGGAGGGAGATCAGCAGCCCCGACAAATCAGAAGAGCCAACACTGGCTCAAAGCTGCAAACCGTGCAGCCTGGCGATTGTATTTCACTTCATTGTGCCTCGCTTCCCCTTTCACACTTGCAATTGACCCCAGGAATTAACCGCCAATCGGTCTTTAAAGTGCCAAGTGTGAAAGCAAAATCAGCTCAACGATGGCCTCAACCCCCTAGTACAATCCCCTGCGTCTGCAGGCACCACCGGTAGAGACCCATGATTCGGAGCCGAACAGGAGTGTGGGTATGACAACGGCTCTGTATACGCTTATCTTTGTGAGGTTTTTCAGTTGGTTGTTCTTCCAGACTCTTCGTGTAGTCTTCCAAAGGCGCTATTTGCCTTGGCGAGTCTGTTATCTATCTCATTGTCGTTGTCATACCCACACTCCTGTTCGGCTCCGAGTCATGGGTCCTCTACCGGCACCGCCTACGGCTCCTGGAACGCTTCCACCAGCGTTGTCTCCGCTCTATCCTCAACATCCATTGGAGCGCTTACATCCCTAACGTCGAAGTACTCGAGATGGCAGAGGTCGACAGCATCGAGTCCACGCTGCTGAAGATCCAGCTGCGCTGATGGGTCAACGTCTCCAGAATGGAGGACCATCGCCTTCCCAAGATCATGTTATATGGCGAGCTCTCCACTGGCCACCGTGACAGAGGTGCACCAAAGAAAAGGTAAAGGACTGCCTAAAGAAATCTCTTGGTGCCTGCCACATTAACCACCGCCAGTGGGCTGATAACGCCTCAAACCGTGCATCTTGGCGCCTCACAGTTTGGCGGGCAGCAACCTCCTTTGAAGAAGACCGCAGAGCCCACCTCACTGACAGGGGGCAAAGGAGGAAAAACCCAACACCCAACCCCAACCAACCAATTTTCCCCTGCAACCGCTGCAATCGTGTCTGCCTGTCCCACATCGGACTTGTCAGCCACAAACGAGCCTGCAGCTGACGTGGACTTTTTACCCCCTCCATAAATCTTCGTCCGCGAAGCCAAGCCAAAGAGAAAAGAGGCACCACCTTTGTGATCAGGTAAGTGTGAAAAGGGTCATTGCATTGTGGATTGAAATGTCCCAAGTTTTTGCATGAGTGCAGGATCATGAAGATTTAAAATTTGCTGCTGGGGTGGGGAAGGAGAGAGAGAGAGAAAGAGAGAGAAGTGCTATAGCACACAATTTATAAAGACCGTGCGGAAAAAGCTACAACAGACCTGACTCCAGAATCTGTGTGGGAGAGAAATCCCTCCACAAATGCTCCATACACGCAACCCTTTCTCTGCCGCATAGAATTCTGGAGGGGCAGGTCCACCATCATTTCTCCCCCCAATGGTATTTATAAATTGTATACTATAGTTCTACCAACATCCCCACGGTGTACAAATTGTGTCCTATAGCGCCACCAACTTTCCCACTCAGTTTAAAATTATCCGCTAGTGCTATTTATTGCTCGCACTTTCAACAACAGGGGCTGAAAGGTTCATAACGTAAAGCTTAATTATGTTATCATTAGGTATGATTAATTTTGTTCAAATACAAGATCATAAAGATCAGGATTTAGGGCAGGTCCCCACTGCCGATGTGTCATGACGTCACCAGAAGGTAGAACAGTCCTAACCCCGGGGGTGGCTCCTTGCAAGTGTGAAAGCGTTCAGTGTCCCAGTTAGGAGTGGTCAAGTGTTCCTATCCCAGGACACTGAGCGGCCAATTTAGTGGGACGCAAGTGTGAAAGAGGCTTGTGATTCACGGTACATGGCTTATCACTTCATTTGCTTAGAACATTTACATTCTGCTCACTACGACATCAAACTTTCCATCACACACACGGAGTGATAAGCCCAGCACTTGAGAGGCTGATCTAACCCCTCTGTGCCAAGGGGAGAGGATTAGGGGGAATTTCTTCACCCAGAAAGTGGTGAGAGTGCAGAACGAATTGCCAGTCTTCCCCGACAGGCAGTTAAACACATCATAGCCCAGCACTCAGAGGGCCATAGTAGACCCATCTGTCCCAATTAAGTATCCGCCTTTCGAACAAAACATCCCAGTACAGTCCAGGCCCTTCAGCCCACAATGCTGAACTGACCTATGTCAACCTACTCCACAACAATCTCATCTTTGTACCTCACGCCCAGAACCCTCTATTTTTCTTGCATCCATGTGCCTGTCTAACAGTCTTTTGAACACAGGGAGTCCCCCAGGTTACAAACGTCTGACTTGTGACAACTTGTACTTACCAACAAATTGTGCTTCCAATTCGCACGCGTGCATAACATTACCTCACGAGGGCCTCTTCCCGTTTTCAAGGTATCAAAGGAACGAGTGCAAGTGTTAACTTTTAATCATGATCTTTTTCTTTCTATCAACTATTACTTTAAATTTTTTTTAAAAACAGTACTAAGACAAACATTTGGTCAAACGGATGCTAAATAAGAACTGAAAAAACTCAAATGCTGAGAAACTCAGCAGGTTCCAACAGTGCCTTTATGTATTAAGGGTAAAGATGCATTTACCTTGATGAAGGGCTCTCGCCCAAAACATTGGTGATGTATCTTCACTTTGCTACATGAAGGCACTGTTGGATCTGCTGAGTTTCTCCAGCATTTGTGTGGTTTTTCACTTAGCACAGTGTCCACAGAATCCTGCATTTTACCCTCAATAAGAACCATATGTACTGTTCCGACATATCTACAAATTCTATTTAAAGACAGATACAGGAATAGATCTCATTCGTAACCCAAGGACCCCCCTGTATCCCTATTGTACCAACCTCTACCACCACCCCATTACCTCTGACATCTCCCCCAAACTACCCACCACTCACCTTAATCCGATATTCTCTGGCATTTGATATTGCGACACATATGGCAATGCTGTCAATGCGCTTCCTCCACATTCCAAAGAGGCCCAGCTCACACAATCCTTGCTTCACTAGACATGTTCATCAATCCAGGAAACATCCTGCTAAATCTCTGCACCCTCTTTGAGGCTGCAGTGTGACAGATTATGTTGAGTTTTATATTGTATGTAGATATGTTTTAAAGGAGATAAATTCTGGCAGGTTTTTTTTAAGTGTCGGTCACATACAAACACTTCAAAACGGATCTCATTTAAAATGCCAGAGCTCTTCGCAAGCCAGACAGTCCAGGCTTCCAGTGTCTTTGTAAAGACAATGGGAACTGCTTTGCTGAGGACTTTGAAGAATGCCTATACTTCCAAGAAGGTGTTAATTGGACATGCTGCGGAGTAATGGATTATTGTTTTGGAAAGCAACAGACAAACAAACTCAGAAGATTAGATCCAGAGCCACAGTCTGTCTGAGTGCAGTTAGCTGTTATAAGAGGATCATGTGGTTTTCTCTGAGTGGGCGAATTCAGTTCGACCTGTTCAGCAGCAGTAGCTGGACTGGAACAGGACAAGCTGGCAAGCTTGTGGAAAACCCCATTTTGAAGACAGGTTGTGAGTGCTTTGTTCAGCCTGGTCAAAGCCCTTGTGGTTCATGCAAGAGGAGATGGCTCGCTGTAGAATGTTTCACTTGAAATAAGGAAAAGAAAAATGAACTCTGTGATGACCTGAGAGAAAGAAGTTATCATCTGGAGAACCCTGATGGGGCAAGTTTCTTCAGCAAGACACTGACATGGCTGATGGAAGTCCATCAGTTGTGGATGTCCTGGAACAAAGAATCTCTCTCTGAAAACCAACAAGGACTTTCCTGAGCCGTAACCATTTACCTTTCAAGGCCTGGTGAAGATTCATAAATGTTAAATTCCGTACACAGTGTGAGAATTGCCTGCAACCGGTAAACTTGGAGAAGTGAATGATTGGACTATTAAAGTAAAGACTTTCCTGAACTTATACACATTACAGATACATGCGCTTAGAATTAGAAAGGGGTTAAGTTAATAGTAATAAAGTTTGATCCTCTTTTCATGTTTAAAAAAATTAAAAGCAACTTCTGTTCAAGTAACAATTTGTCTTGGTGAATTTATTTTGCTGCTGGGTTTTGGGGTCCTCTGGGCCTGTAACAGCAATCAGAATTTATTATCATGAACCTATCATAAAATTAATTATTTTACAACATGTATTGCTATAGAACCATAGAATGCTACAGCACAGAAAACAGGCCATTCAGGTCCTTTAGTTTCTGCTGACCATCTCCCTAGTTCCACTGACCTGCTCCATAATTCTCCAGGCCTTTCCCATCCACGTATCTACCAATCTATTCTTAAAAGCACACAATTGAGCCTGTGTTCACCTCATTCTACACAGTAAAAATGAGATAACGTTTGGAGAACTTCCTCCTAATGTTTCCCCTAAATCTTTCTCCCTTTAGCTTAAAATTATTTATCTCCCCCCAATCTAAATTGTATTTACTCTGCCGACACCTCAATCTTGTGAACCTCGATCAAATCTCCCCTCATTCTTCTTCGCTCCAGGGAAAAAAGTTCGTATCTATTTAATCTTTCCTGTAACTCAACTCCTGAAGACCTGGCAACATCCTAGTAAATCTTCTCTGCCAAAAGCTTTCTTTACAACTCCGTCCACCTGTGACGCCATCTTCAGGGAATTATGTATCTGTATTCACAGATCTCTCTGTTCCTCCGCACTCCTCAGTGCCTGACCATTTATCATGCATGTCCTACCTTGGTTTACCCTTCCAAAATGCAACACCTCACATTTGTCTGCATTAAACTCCATCTACCATTTTTTTGGTCCATTTTCCAGTTGGTCCAGATCCCTCTGCAAGCTTTGAAAATCTTCCTCTCTGTCCACAACACCTCCAATCTTAGTGCCATCAGCAAACATGTTGATCCAATTTACCACATTATCATCCCAGATCATTGATATAGGTAACAAACAACAATGGGTCCCAAACACAGATCCCTGAGGCACACCACTAGTCACAGGCCTCCACTCTGAGAAGCATCATCCACCACCACTCTCTGTTTCTTCCACACAGCCAATTTCAAATCCAGTTTACAATCTCTCCATGGACTTAGTGCCTGAACATTTTGAACTAACCTCCCACATAGGACTCTGTCAAAGACTTTACTGAAGTCCATGTAGACAACTTCCACAGCTTTCCTTCATCTACCTTCTTGGTAACCGTCTTGAAAAACTCTACGATTCATTAAACATGACCTACCATGTGCAAAGTCATGCTGGCTGTCCTTAATCAGCCCTTTGACTGTCCAAATACCTATATATCCTCTCAGAACTCCTTCTAATAATTGACCTACTGCTGACGTCAGGCTCACTGGCCTATAATTACCTCGTTTATTTTTGGAGCCTTTTTAAACAATGAGACAACATGAGCTACCTCACCCATGACTATAAAATTACATTTTAAAAATAAATTTGTGCAAAACAAGAGAGAGTGAACTGGTGTCTGCGGTTCAATATCCATTCAGAATCGGATTGTTTTTGCACTTCAGGGAACTTCCACATTCTTCCTGTAATGAAGCAACCGGAAAATGAACACAATACTCCAAGCAAAACCATTGGTGGTTATGTGTGGAAGTGCAGTTGGTATAGCGGATAGCACAATGCTGTTACAGCGCAAAGACCGGGATTGGAGTTCAAATCCCACGCTCTCTGTACGTTACCCCCGTGTCTGTGTGGGATTTCCACAGGGGGCTCTGGTTTCCTCTGACTGTTCAAAGTGTACTGGGGTTCATTGGGTGCCACGGGCTCGTGGGTCAAAATAGCCTCTTACCTGTTGTCTCAATTTAAAGGCGCTGATATGCTTAATCACACCAAGCGTCTACTTTCTCACAAGGCTAAGGAAATTCAGTATGTCCCCAAGGTCAGTTAACACTTTTTGATCACATGCACTTTATAAAGCATCCTGACCAGATGCATTACATCATGGGGCAAGGAACTGCAGAGGCCTGTGAACGTGGCCCAGACCATCACACGCACCAGCACTTCCCCCACCCACCCCCGGCCTTCATAGACTCCGTCTATGCCTCCAGTTGTCTCAGGAAAGCTGACATATTAGAGGATCCAACCTGATCTCGGGCAGAAGATTGCAAGATACCAACTTCCATATTCAAGAACGGATTCTTCGCTGCTGTTCTGAAGGCAGATGATCTCTTCAACCTACGTCCTCATGGCCTTGCACGTTTCACAACACCTCGAACACTACATTCTGCACTTTTGTTTTTAATTTGCACTGTTTTACTAATACATGGGTTGATTTTTCCTGATAGCACAAGAAACAAGGATTTCTTTCCATCCCTCAGAGAGCATTGAGAGCAACAATCAACAATTTAATGTACCACCTGTCCACACAATTTAATGCAGCCACATCCTGTGAATGGTGTAGTTCTAACGCAAATTACACGATCTGGAGTTTTTCTGAAAGGGGAAAGCAAAAGACACGATGAATGGAGTGAAACACGACAGTCTGTAGACGATTGGAATAAAGAAATTCAGAAAATGCTGGAGGGTCTCGCAGCGTCCAAAGGAGGTAAAGCTAAACAACCAATATTTTGGGCCCCGAGCCCTTCAAGGTATGAGCAAAAAGCAGGCAGACAACTGAATAAATGGCAGAAAAGAGAAGGGCAGGAGGAAGGAGCACAGACCAACAGGCAAAAGGTGTTCATTGGACGTTGATAGGGGCACAAGAGAGGATAATAGAGGAGGCTCTGTGAAAGGAGATGAGAAAGAAAGGAGACAGGAATAGGAAAAGAGCGAGAGCAAAGGAGAAATAAAAGTTCCCTTGTCACGTAACACTACATTTAGAATGTTACATGCACAAAATTCTTTAACTTTTTTTCTATCGTAAAGCAGGCAGAGAGTCACCACTTTGTCCAACATCCCTCACAGAAACCTACAGCCTTGGTTTTCCAGGCCATCTCCCCTCCAAGTACTGACCAGCCTGAGCCTGCTTAGCTTCTGAGATCAGACAATCCCAGGCGTTTTCAGGTTATTTGGTGCTGAGGTAGGGGAGAGACAAATCGCCCGGGGTAATGGAAACCAGAGAAGTTGACATGGGGGGGAGAAGATGAGACACTGGTTCGGGGGGCTAACTGAAATCAGAGTTGATGTTAATGCCATCAGAGTGGAGATTTCCAGACAGAATACGAGGTGTTGTCCTCCGTCACCTTTCCCTGTAACCCAGATCTTCAGGTTCCAGCAACGTCCTAGTAAATCTCCTCTGCACTCTTTTCATCTCATTGACATCCTGACCAAAGCTGCACACACCCAATAATACAAGCTGGGTTGCACTTGTTCCATGCACAGCAGGACAGAGACAACACAGGGGGTGCAGAAGGCCCTTCAGCCCATCCAACTTCTCCTTCACTCAGACGATACCTGATCCAATCAGCACCACTTCTTATCATCTTCCAGATCCACCAAGCCCAGAAGCAATCAGGGGCTTGGAGAGGATAGATGGCCAGGTTCCCCTTTGCCACCACCCCCCTCCCTCCCTCCTAGAGCTTGGTTGGGGGAGGAGGGGGGTGTGGGGAGATTGGAGATTCAAGAACTCCTTGTTGTGGTAGAGATGAGAAAATTCAAGGGTAAAAAGACCCTGATGGGAGTTACATGCAGGTCTCCAAAGAGCAACCAGGATGCAGGGTGCAAGTTACCACAGAGTTCGAGAAGGGATACATTAAAAAGGTAATGTGCGGGGGAAGGGGGGGCACAGGGCGGTGTAACGCGTGGGGGCACTGCAATGCGTGGGGGGGGGGGGGCGGAATTCAGGTGGCTGCTTAATCCAAGAGAAGAAATTTTGCTGTCTGTAAGGAGTTTGTACGTTCTCCCCATGCATGCTTGGGTTTCTCCTGGGGGCTCCAGTTTCCTCCCACCCTTCAAAACATACCTAGATTGTAGGTTAATTGGGGCAGCACAGGTTCATGGGCTGTTACTGTGTTGCATGTCTAAACCTTTTTTTTAAATTGCAGAATGCCGATGTCTTTTAGAGCAGCCTGTGTTTGAGGGAAAGCCATTTCCAGAGTTGGTGGTCTGCAAATAGATCCTTGAAGAAGCAGCAGGCAATTTCAGTGACTTTGTACATTAAACACGTGCACTCAACTCTCCATCATCAATCCCAACAGTTTAATTCAATACCAACACCCAAGGTCCACCTCACCTCCCTGCCTGCCTTGCCAGCAGTAGTGGAAAGAAGGGTTCAAGTTCAATGTTGGCTGACCATTTCCACCCAGGATGCTGTCAGACCTGCTGAGCTCCTCCAGCAATTCCTGGTCCGCTCAGACCTCCAACTGCTGCTGGTCTGTGGAGATGATTCCAAATTAGTCACCCATCTGCCTTTCAATGTCAATTTTGCATGTATTTAATATTAAATCCAACACTGTGCATAAATTATTCAAAATTTCTTTCCCTGAATACTATCTAACCTGTTACTGCTTTCTTTGTTCAGCTGATCACCCCACATTCCTCAACTGTTGCACTCAAAGTCCTCATGGTAAAAGTTACAAGGAAACAGCAAGACTCCATGATGCACAAGGTGGAAGGGGGGGGGGTGTGGTTTTGTGGAAATCAAACATTGCATCATAATTTGGCCATCCATACACAGCAACATCCATCAATACTCCCCTCACACTGAATCTGAACTTTATGTATTTTCTTTTGCATTAATTGTCTGCTTAGGACGTCAAGCGCTGAAGAGCTGGCTCTGAATGGGCAACTAAAGCGGCATCATCTGCAAAGAGTAGTTCACGGACAAGTTTCTCTTGTGTCTTGGTGTGAGCTTGCAGGGCGCCTCAGATTGAAGAGACTGCCATCCGTGCGGTACCGGATGTAAACAGCGTCTTCATTGTTGGGGTCTTTCATGGCTTGGTTCAGCATCATGCTGAAGAAGATTGAAAAGAGGGTTGGTGCGAGAACACAGCCTTGCTTCACGCCATTGTTAATGGAGAAGGGTTCAGAGAGCTCATTGCAGTTTCTGACCCGACCTTGTTGGTTTTCGTGCAGTTGGATAATCATGTTGAGGAACTTTGGGGGACATCCGATGCGCTCTAGTATTTGCCAAAGCCCTTTCCTGCTCACGGTGTCGAAGGCTTTGGTGAGGTCAACAAAGGTGATGTAGAGTCCTTTGTTTGTTCTCTGCACTTTTCTTGGAGCTGTCTGAGGGCAAAGACCATGTCAGTGGTTCCTCTGTTTTGCGCGAAAGCCGCACTGTGATTCTGGGAGAATATTCTCGGCGACACTAGGTATTATTCTATTTAGTAGAATCCTAGCGAAGATTTTGCCTGCAATGGAGAGCAACGTGATTCCCCTGTAGTTTGAGCAGTTTGAGCTCTTCAGCGCTTGACGTCCTGCTTTGCGGAAAACTGCCAAAATGTTTGGCCTGGAAGTCAGCCTGAAGAAAACTGAGGTCCTCCATCAGCCAGCTCCCCACCATGACTACCAGCCCCCCCACATCTCCATCGGGCACACAAAACTCAAAACGGTCAACCAGTTTACCTATCTTGGCTGCACCATTTCATCAGATGCAAGGATCGACAATGAGATAGACAACAGACTCGCCAAGGCAAATAGCGCCTTTGGAAGACTACACAAAAGAGTCTGGAAAAACAACCAACTGAAAAGCCTCACAAAGATAAGCGTATACAGAGCCGTTGTCATACCCACACTCCTGTTCGGCTCCGAATCATGGGTCCTCTACCGGCACCACCTACGGCTCCTTAGAACGCTTCCACCAGCGTTGTCTCCGCTCATCCTCAACATCCATTGGAGCGCTCACACCCCTACCGTCGAGGTACTCGAGATGGCAGAGGTCGACAGCATCGAGTCCACGCTGCTGAAGATCCAGCTGCGCTGGATGGGTCACGTCTCCAGAATGGAGGACCATCGCCTTCCCAAGATCGTATTATATGGCGAGCTCTCCACTGGCCACCGTGACAGAGGTGCACCAAAGAAAAGGTACAAGGACTGCCTAAAGAAAATCTCTTGGTGCCTGCCACATTGACCACCGCCAGTGGGCTGATAACGCCTCAAACCGTGCATCTTGGCGCCTCACAGTTTGGCGGGCAGCAGCCTCCTTTGAAGAAGACCGCAGAGCCCACCTCACTGACAAAAGGCAAAGGAGGAAAAACCCAACACCCAACCCCAACCAACCAATTTTCCCTTGCAACCGCTGCAATCGTGTCTGCCTGTCCCGCATCGGACTTGTCAGCCACAAACGAGCCTGCAGCTGACGTGGACTTTTTACCCCCTCCATAAATCTTCGTCCGCGAAGCCAAGCCAAAGAATTGTCTGCTTAATTCATTGAAATATATTAATGCAATTATTTATTTTAAGCAAAGTACCTATTTGATCTGAAGTCCGAGAGGTTGCGGGAACACTGGAAGCCAATCCACAAGCCCATTTTCCACTGGCATCCCAGTTAATTGGCCGTGCAATGTCCTGGGATAGGAGGCTCTTTGTGCCGTTTCCACGAGGCCACCCTCAACTTGGACACTAATTGCTTTTCCACTGAACACACTCATCCCCGGGGGTCAGAGTTGTACTTTCAACTGGAAACTGGTGACTTTCTACTGTCCTTTTTCCACTCCCTTTATCAGCACACTGGTGGGATCACGAGTAAGAATAGAGAAGGTTAGTCCCTGGTATGAAAATGACACCAATGTTCAGAGAGGGCTCCTTTTCCACTCGATCCCATCCCGGTTAATTCCCAGTTAATTCCTGGGACAGGGTGCCAGTGGAAAAGGGGTTAGTGACTCAGAGGGGACCCTCCCTGACTGCAAGGGGCATGAGATAATGCTAATGTCAAGTTTATTGTCATCTGATTGCACAAGAACAACCCGATGAAATAGCATTCTCCAGTCCTCAGAGCAAAATGTACAGAAAAGCACAACTCACATACAGACAAATAATACAGATGCCGGACAAGTTTTGATATAAACATTGTTTCTTGAATATGAGAGTCAAAGAGGACGAGTGTGAGCAGATCCTTTGGTCGTTCAGCATTCTCACTGCCTGTGGGAACCAGCTGTTTCTCAGCCTGGCAGAGCTGGGGAATGGCCAATCTTTGTCTGCCTTGTGACAGGCAAAAGGCGATTTTGTGTAATATTACATTTAAGTTCATTATATGATAACAGACAGTAACAAACCTGATGCACAGCTGCACCAGGCAAAACATTCGTGCACGCATGCATTGGACAGGTCTCAGCAGCCATCTTTCCATGGACCACACCGCCCAGTCCTGTCACCACTACCCCCACCTGGGGGAAGTCTGCTCGCTACTGTCCAAACCAGCCATTCTCGATTGGCTCCATACATTCCCACAGCCCCTGGGGAGGATGGGGGTGCTAAACTCAGACCATACCCCAAGGTGGGGTTGGAGAAGTGGCGAAACACAGCCCACGGTCCTGGGGGAAGGAGGGAGGGGTGTGAAACACAGCCCATGGTCTTGGGCGAAGGAGGAAGGGGCGAAACACAGCCCACGGTCCCGGGGAAGGAGGGAGGGGAGAAAACACAGCCCACGGTCCCGGGGGAAGGAGGGAGGGGCGAAACACAGCCCACAGTCCCGGGGGAAGGAGTGAGGGGAGAAACACAGCCCACGGTCCCGGGGAAGGAGGGAGGGGTGAAACACAGCTCACGGTCCTGGGGGAAGGAGGGAGGGGTGAAACACAGCCCATGGTCTTGGGCGAAGGAGGGAGGGGCGAAACACAGCCCACGGTCCCGGGGGAAGGAGGGAGGGGAGAAACACAGCCCACGGTCCCGGGGGAAGGAGGGAGGGGCGAAACACAGCCCACGGTCCCGGGGGAAGGAGGGAGGGGAGAAACACAGCCCACGGTCCCGGGGGAAGGAGGGAGGGGTGAAACACAGCCCACGGTCCCGGGGGAAGGAAGGAGGGGCGAAACACAGCCCACGGTCCTGGGGGAAGGTGGGAGGGGAGAAACACAGCCCACGGTCCCGGGGGAAGGAGGGAGGGGCGAAACACAGCCCACGGTCCCGGGGGAAGGAAGGAGGGGCGAAACACAGCCCACGGTCCTGGGGGAAGGAGGGAGGGGAGAAACACAGCCCATGGTCCTGGGGGGAAGGAGGGAGGGGTGTGAAACACAGCCCATGTTCCTGGGGCGAAGGAGGGAGGGGCGAAAACACAGCCCACGGTCCTGGGGGAAGGAGGGAGGGGTGAAACACAGCCCATGGTATTGGGCGAAGGAGGGAGGGGCGAACACAGCCCACGGTCCCGGGGGAAGGAGGGAGGGGTGAAACACAGCCCATGGTCCTGGGCGAAGGAGGGAGGGACGAAACACAGCCCACGGTCCCAGGGGAAGGAGGGAGGGGAGAAACACAGCCCATGGTCCTGGGGAAGGAGGGAGGGTGAAACACAGCCCATGGTCCTGGGCGAAGGAGGGAGGGGCGAAACACAGCCCACGGTCCCGGGGGAAGGAGGGAAGGGGCGAAACACAGCCCATGGTCTTGGGCGAAGGAGGGAGGGGCGAAACACAGCCCACGGTCCCGGGGGAAGGAGGGAGGGGAGAAACACAGCCCATGGTCTTGGCGAAGGAGGGAGGGGCGAAACACAGCCCACGGTCCCGGTGGAAGGAGGGAGGGGAGAAACACAGCCCACGGTCCCGGGAGAAGGAGGGAGGTGCGAAACACAGCCCACGGTCCCGGGGGAAGGAGGGAGGGGAGAAGCACAGCCCACGGTCCCAGGGAAGGAGGGAGGGGAGAAACACAGCCCATGGTCCTGGGGGAAGGAGGGAGGGGTGAAACAAAGCCCATGGTCTTGGGCGAAGGAGTGAGGGGTGAAACACAGCCCATGGTCTTGGGCGAAGGAGGGAGGGGCGAAAACACAGCCCCATGGTCCCGGGGAAAGGAGGGAGGGGAGAAACACAGCCCACGGTCCCAGGGGAAGGAGGGAGGGGCGAAACACAGCCCACGGTCCCGGGGGAAGGAGGGAGGGGAGAAACACAGCCCACGGTCCGGGGGAAGGAGGGAGGGGCGAAACACAGCCCACGGTCCCGGGGGAAGGATGGAGGGGCGAAACACAGCCCATGGTCTTGGGCGAAGGAGGGAGGGGCAAAACACAGCCCACGGTCCCGGGGAAGGAGGGAGGGGAGAAACACAGCCCACGGTCCTGGGGGAAGGAGGGAGGGGCGAAACACAGCCCACGGTCCCGGGGGAAAGAAGGAGGGGCGAAACACAGCCCACGGTCCCGGGGGAAGGAGGGAGGGGTGAAACACAGCCCATGGTCTTGGGCGAAGGATGAGGGGCAAAACACAGCCCACGGTCCCGGGGGAAGGGAGGGAGGGGAGAAACACAGCCCACGGTCCTGGGGGAAGGAGGGAGGGGCGAAACACAGCCCACGGTCCCGGGGGAAAGAAGGAGGGGCGAAACACAGCCCACGGTCCTGGGGGAAGGAGGGAGGGGAGAAACACAGCCCATGGTCCTGGGGGAAGGAGGGAGGGGCGAAACACAGCCCATGGTCCTGGGCGAAGGAGGGAGGGGCGAAACACAGCCCACGGTCCTGGGGGAAGGAGGGGAGGGGTGAAACACAGCCCATGGTCTTGGGCGAAGGAGGGAGGGGCGAAACACAGCCCACGGTCCCGGGGGAAGGAGGGAGGGGTGAAACACAGCCCATGGTCCTGGGCAAGGAGGGAGGGGCAAAACACAGCCCACGGTTCCAGGGGAAGGAGGGAGGGGTGAAACACAGCCCATGGTCCTGGGCGCAGGAGGGAGGGGCGAACCACAGCCCACGGTCCCGGGGGAAGGAGGGAGGGGTGAAACACAGCCCATGGTCTTGGGCGAAGGAGGGAGGGGCAAAACACAGCCCACGGTCCCGGGGGAAGGAGGGAGGGGAGAAACACAGCCGCACGGTCCTGGGGGAAGGAGGGAGGGGCGAAACACAGCCCACGGTCCCGGGGGAAGGATGGAGGGGCGAAACACAGCCCACGGTCCCGGGGGAAGGAGGGAGGGGAGAAACACAGTCCACGGTCCTGGGCGAAGGAGGGAGGGGCGAAACACAGCCCACGGTCCCGGGGGAAGGAGGGAGGGTCGAAACACAGTGCACGGTCCCGGGGGGAAGGAGGGAGGGGAGAAACACAGCCCACGGTCCCGGGGGAAGGAGGGGAGGGGCGAAACACAGCCCACGGTCCCGGGGGAAGGAGGGAGGGGGCGAAACACAGCCCACGGTCCCAGGGGAAGGAGGGGAGGGGAGAAACACAGCCCACGGTCCTGGGGGAAGGAGGGAGGGGCGAAACACAGCCCACGGTCCCAGGGGAAGGAGGGGAGGGGCGAAACACAGCCCACGGTCCCGGGGGAAGGAGGGAGGGGAGAAACACAGCCCACGGTCCTGGGCGAAGGAGGGAGGGGCGAAACACAGCCCACGGTCCCGGGGGAAGGAGGGAGGGTCGAAACACAGCCCACGGTCCCAGGGGAAGGAGGGAGGGGAGAAACACAGCCCATGGTCCTGGGGGGAAGGAGGGTGGGGGAGAAACACAGCCCATGGTCTTGGGCGAAGGAGGGAGGGGCGAAACACAGCCCACGGTCCCGGGGGCGAGGGGCTTTAAACTCAGGCCAGTCCCAGGGGTGGGGGGGCTTAAACTTAGACCAGTCTCGGGGGAGGGGGGCTTAAACCTAGGCCCAGGGGGCAGGGGGGGGGGTTAAACTCAGGCCAGTCCCTGGAGCGGTGTTTTAAACTCAGGCCAGTCCCGGGGGGCTGGTGGGAGGGGGGGCGGGGGGGACTATCCAACGTTGAACTCGAGTGGACCCTAATGCAGAGACAGGAGCCCGGGAAGCCCGTCTGGTCCAAGCGCCCAGTGTCTCCCCCCCACCCCCCCCCCTTCTCCCCCCACCCCCCCCTTCTCCCCCCCACCCCCCCACCCCCCCCCCCCCCCTTCCTCCCCCCCACCCCCCCCTTCTCCCCCCCCACCCCCCCCCCCCCTTCTCCCCCCACCCCCCCACCCCCCCCTTCACCCCCCCCTTCCCCCCCACCCCCCTTCCCCCCCACCCCCCCCTTCACCCCCCCCCTTCCCCCCCACCCCCCCCCTTCACCCCCCCTTCCCCCCCACCCCCCTTCCCCCCCACCCCCCTTCCCCCCCACCCCCCTTCCCCCCCACCCCCCTTCCCCCCCTACACCCCCCTTCCCCCCCTACACCCCCCTTCCCCCCCCCCCCCAGCGCGGTCTCAGCCCCACTTCGCGCAGCCCTGGGACGTCGCTCCTGTGCCCGGACGGTTCAAGGCAGCGGCCGCGACCCCGCCGGGCAAAGCGCCAGGGACCAGCAGGTCGGGCAGCGCCCGGGGTGGGGGGAGAAGGGGAGGTTGGGGGGAGAAGGGGGGGTGGGGGGAGAAGGGGGGGTGGGGGGGTAAAGGGGGGGTGGGGGTGGGGGGCTGGAGGAGCGGGACCACCCAATGCCCGGCTCAGTGGATGGGGGAAACTTTTCCTGCAGTTGCGGGCTGGTACATTCAGTGCCCCCCGTGGAACGGTCGCGTCTCCCTGCGGGGAAGGGGAACGCACCTCGCCCGCTGTCAGCAAGGAGTTGCATCTGGCAGCCCGCGGGACCGCTCCCTGCGTGATCCATGTCCCCCGAGATTCACGCAGCCCCCCACCCAGCTGAGCTCCCTCCGCCAATTGAATCTGTCTGCTGCTGAGGTCACTGACCATCCCCCCCCCCCCATCACATTGGAGGGGTCAGCCTGATTGCAAGGGGGCGGGGAACGAGGGGGGGGGGGTCTCACCTGCCGGCGTCCGCTCGCTGGGCCGGGAGTCGGTGATTGACGGGTCTGCCCGAGACCGCTCGCACCCCCCAGCTCCGCGACACCTGCCGACGTCACGTCGACAGCCTGTCAATCACCGCGCTCCCGGGCGATTTGCAGGGCTGGGCAGGGTGGGTCGAGCCCACCTACCCCTGGGCACAGCGCCAGGAAACTGAACCCAACGCCCACTGATAAACAAAGAAAGAAATGTCAACAGAGTGACTCTGCAATACACAGAGAGAGAAAAATGTGCTTAAACGAGTCCCTGATTGAGTTTGTGGTTGAGGAGTCTGAGGGTGGAGGGGGAGCAGGTGGTCCTGAACCGGGTGGGGCGAGTCCTGTGGCACCGACACCTCTTCCCTGACGGCAGCTGCGAGAACAGAGCGTGTGCGGGGTGGTGAGGGTCCTTGACGATCGCTGCGGCTCTCCGACGGCAGCATTCCCTGTCGACGTTCTCGGTGCCGGGGAGGGTTTTGCCTGTCATGTCCTGATGACCTACTGGAGGGCTTTACGCTCAGGGGTATTGGTGTCTCCACACCAGGCCACGATGCAGCCCGTCAGCACACTTTCCACCACGCCTCTGTAGAAATTGGCCAGGGTTCCTGGCGTCATCCCAAACCCCACCAATGGGAACAATTGACCTCCATCAATCTTATCTATGCCTTTTGTCTTGTCTAGTTTTCTCATGTGATTGTACAACACTGTTCTCTGGTCCTCGGTGCAAAACATGCACAACTGGACCTAATGCACATACAGACAAACAATACCACATGCAGGACACGTATTTCATCGATACAAATAAATAGATAAATGGATAAATATTATTTTATGATATGTGTGAGTCTTAGAGGGTTAATAACCAAAGAACAATTTACAATATGGAAACAGGCCATATCGGCCCTTCTAGTCCGCACTAATTTATGTGAAATTCCACTAGTTCCACCTATCTACTCCCTTGCCCGTAACCCTCCAACCCCCTCACATCCATGTACTCATCTAACCTCCTCTTAAATGACAGAATTGACCCTGTCACAACCACTTCTTCCGGAAGGTCATTCCACTCAGCCCCCACTCTCTGAGTGAAGAAGCTTCCTCTCATATTACTCCTAAAGTTTTGCCCCCTAACCCTTAACTTATGACCCCTTGTTCCAATCTCCCCTACCCTCAGGGGAAAGAGCCTATTCACATCTACTCTATCCCCTTCATAATTTTAAATACCTCCATCAAATCCCCTCTCAACCTTCTACACTCCAGTGAATAAAGTCCCAGTCAACTCAATCTTTCTCCATATTCAAGATGCTGCAAACCCAGGTAACATTTCGTAAACCTTTGCACCCTCTCAACCTTACTGATATCTGGAGACCAGAAATGCACACTTGACATTCTCCATTCTCACTGCCCATGGTTGGATTCAGCTCCATTTACCTTCCCACTTTCCCAAACCCTCAGATTCCACTAATTTCAAAAATCCTTGCATCTTTACTGCTTCTTTGGGCACAGAGCTAACACAGAACATTACAGCACAGTACAGGCCCTTTGGCCCACAAAGATGTTCTGACCAATGTGAACCTACTCCTTTTTCCTCCCTCACAACCCACAACCCTCCATTTTTGTTGAAATCACGTGTCTGTCTCAAGTCCCTGTGTTCCAGCCACCAACACCACCCTGCTAATGCATTCCAGGCACCCCACCAATCTCTGCATTTAAAACAAACTTTTCAAAAATCTGATATTTTCCCTGAACTTTCCTCCAAGTGCCTGAAACAGATACTCTCTAGTATTTCCTATTGTTGCCCCAGGAAAAAAAAAGTGCTAGTTGTCCCACCCTATCGAATCCTGTACTGTGTGGGACGCATGGTTAGTGTAGCCCAATGCTGTTACAGCGCCAGTGATCGGGATAAGGGTTTGAATCCCCATGCTGTCTAGGTGGCACGGTGGGCATCGTGGTTAGCACAACGCCTTTACACCACCAGCGATTGGGGCCAGGGTTTGAATCCTGCACTGTCTGTATGTTTGTATGTTCTTCCCATGTCTGCGTGGTTTTTCCCTGTGGGGGGGGGGTCCAGTTTCCTACCACCGTTCAAAAACATACTGGGGATTTAAGCTAATTGGGTGTAATTGGGGGCACGAGCTCATGGGCCAAAAAGGCCTGTTACCATGCTGTACGTCTACATTTAAAAATTTAAATTTATCCAAGTCCCTCAAATCTTATATACCTCCATCACATCACCTCTCATCCTCTGTAATTCCAAAGAGAAAAGCTCTTGGCATTGATGCACGCAGGGACCTGGGGGTTACGGTACAGAGTTCATTGAAGTGGATTCCATGTAGACAGGGTGGTTAAGAAGGCATATGGCATGCTGGCCTTCATAAATCGTAGTGTATAGTATAGAGCTGGGAGGTGATGGTGCAGCTGTTTAAGGCATTGGTGAGGGCCAGGTTTGAAGTATTGTGTTCAGTTCTGGTGCTCCAAATTATAGAAAGGATATAGATAAGGTGGAGAGGGTGCAGAGAAGGGTTTACAAGGATGTTGCCTGGCTTACAGCATCTGGATTACAGGGAGAGATTAAGGAGACTGGGACTTTATTCATTGGAATGTAGACGACTGAGAGGGGACTTGATAGAGGTATTTAAAATTATGAAAGGAATATATAGACTAAACATAAACAGACTCTTTTCCTGGGGGCAGGGGAGGTTGGAACAAGAGGCCATGAGTTAAGGGTAAGGGGGCAACACTTTAGGAAAAATATTAGAGGTGGCTTTTTCACTTAGCGAGTGGTGGCCGAATGGAAGGATCTTCCAAATGAGATAGTTGCGGCAGGGTCCCTTCTGTCATTTAAGAGAAGATTGGATGTGTACATAGAGATGAGGGGGTTGGAGGGTTATTGGCGGAGAGCGGGAGGCATGAGCTAGTCGAGTTGTCTAGTGAACCGGTGCGGACTCGAAAGGCCGACAGGGCCTGGTTCCGCTTCGTAAATGGTTATAGTTCTGTCAGCTTTGCTTCACAAGATGTGTTCCCCAATCCAGAGGTAAATCTCCTCGGCAGCCTCTCCATGGCTTCCTGTAATGAGGTGACCAGAACTGAAGACAATATTCTTTCTTTTTCAATATTTTAATTGAAATTGAAATGGAAGTTTCACATCGAAAAATCCAGAGCACATAAGAATACGCATTAAAAGTGAAAAAAAAACACATTACACTTAGATCAACCAGTTCATCCACAGTACCCCACATCCTCAATCAAACAAATTATATTACAGTAATATTTTATTATAAAAAGAAAATCTAAACTCACTCCCAAAAAAAAGCTTTTTGACAAGGAGAGGAAGAAAAAAATTCCTTATCAAAATGATAAATGACCTTATTAGTCAACACTTCTGCATTCATATCAAATCAGATATTCTGAAAATAATTCATAAAGCGTCCCCACATTGTTTGAAAATTTAAATTCAAAGTGGAATTGAGCACCTAATCTCTAAATTTAAACATGACATGACATTTTGTAGCCTCTGAGTATGAGTGGGTGGGGTAACGTCTCTCTGTCTGAGCTACACCACCTGCCTGGCCATTAAAAAAGGAAAAGCTAATACATGCAAATCAGATGCTGTTCAAGTTATGCCGCTCTCTCCAACAATACCAAGCAAGGAGTTAAAGAATTTGGCTTAAAATTAACTTTAAAAAGTACAGAAAAAGTTTGAAATACTTCATTCCATTATTTCTCATGTCCAAAACATATGAATTAATGAAGCATTGTAGAAGCTCACAAACCGAGTCACAATCTGACTCACAAAATGACCAGCGAATGGGGCGATCGTGAGGCCTCCGCAGGGACCAATGGGCGTCGCCCAGTGTGTCCTCCTGCACAGCGGGAAACAGCAGGCAACAGTGGGAACGCCAGCCGGTCGGAGGCCAGCGGTGTGATGATATCACTCCTGTCGTCAGAAGCAGGGAGTGAATATAAACAGAGCTGGCAGTGCAATAAATCAGTCTTCGACCTTGACTCGACTGTGTGTGCGTTATTCTTACTCCACACTTTGTGTAGTGTGGACACTACATCTCCATTGTTGCATCTCTCACAACAAGGAGATACATCCGCGTAAAAACGAGATAGTTTGACTTTGGACATGTGAGCCCTATGCTCTACTTTAAATTGTAGGAGGGAGTGGCGGGCACATAAAGATGAGGTATTAACCAATTTGAAAATTAGATTCCCAAGTTTCTTCAGAGATTAAAAGCTGTAGGTCCTTTTCCCAGCCTTTTTTAATTTTATCTGAGGGAGTCTCTCTTATTCCCAACAACATGCCATAAATGTTAGATTATTATAAAAAGGTTGTAAATTAAAAGTTATATCTATTATAATAATTCTTCTTTCTTTACAGCACCAGCGATTGGAACAAGGTTCAAATCCGACGCTGTCTGTAAGGAGTTTGTACGTTCTCTCTGTGTCTGTGTGGGTTTTCCCTGGGGGCTTCAGTTTCCTCCCACCATTTGAAAAGCTGGAGGTTCATTGGGTGTAAATTGGACAGCACAAACTCATCAGCTGAAATGGTGTGTACCGTGTCGTATGTGTGAATTTTCTTTTTAAATTAAAATTAGTTAGGCTGCCACAAAACAATGAATTGCATGGCACGTGTTCATGACATTAAATTCTGATTCTGTCAGTCTTTGAGAACTCTCTGCCCTAGAAGCCTACAGATTCTTGGTTGAGGACGTCTTCAAGGCTGAGATTGGTCATTCAGCATGGAAACAGGACCTTCAAACCACCCTCCACCATCGACATCAGGAACCCATTGATGTGAATTCCATTTTAATTCCCCCACATTCCCATTGATTCATTCTCCAACCACCCCTCTTTCCCTCCCCCCCACCCCCCACAATTCCACTGCCCATTCACATTCTGGGGGCAATGACCACCATCCTGAACATCTTTGGTAATGGGAGGAAACCGGAGCCCCTGAGAGAAATTCATGTGGTCACAGGGAGAACGTGCAAACTCTACACAGATAGTGACGGAGGTCAGGATTGATCATGGATCACTGAAGCTTTAGGCAGGAGCTCCACCAAACAAATAAAGAAATGTAAACAAACTAACAGGACAATACAGAGGAAATAAAAATCAATAAAGTGCATCCCTGATTGAGTTTGTTGTTGAGGAGCCCCCCCCCTCCACTGGAGCGGCTTTCAGTGGCATTCATTTTACGGAAAAGGTGGAGCGACTTCACTCCACCTCTAAGTGTAGGCAGCCCCCCAGGGGCTTGAGCGTATTCCAGCAGTCCATCGGACCTTTTATGGAGGGAAGTGCAGTGATGGAAAGGCGGAGAAACTGTCTTCACACTCGCCTTTTTTTCTCTATCAAAGGGCCTGAAGGAAAGGATGGGATGGGGGATAACAGAAACCGGAGAAGTCGATGTTAGTGCCTTCTTGTTGGAGGGTGTCTGCCTTTCATGTCCATTGTCACTGAGAATAGACAACTTTAATGAACGAATGTAAATTCCCAGCTGTGATTCGAATTCCTGGATTAACAGTCTGCCTTCTTACCTCGCCTCCTAATGTGGATCTCCCAGTGGCCACCTGTTTCAATTCCCCATCCCATTCCCTTGCCGACACGTCCGTCTGTGATCTCATGCTCTGCCAGGCTGAGACCACCTGCAAAGTGGAGGAACAATAACTTCCGACTGGGCCCCCTCCAACTGGATGGCATTAACATCAACTTCCCCGGCTTTCATTAAACCCCCCTGCCCAACCCCCCCACTTCTTCCACTGTCGCCTTCCCCCAGACATGATCAATTCTCACCTCGTCCCTGATTCTACCCAATTAGCACCTTCTGTGGGTCTGGATTCCTTCCCCCAGCCAGCACCGTCTGAGACTTCCCGCTTCTGGCTCATTCATTGAAGAAGGACTCCGGCCCGAAACATCGGTGATATATCTCGGTCTACTATGGACAGTGAGAGACCGGCTGAGTTCCTCCAGTATTTTGGTGGGTTTTTAAACATTCTGCAGATCTGCCGTTGTACCCATTATGATGAGCTGCAAAAGATTTAAACTGTAGGTTGTAAGTAACGGTAACGTTGATTGTTATATACGTAGTTTTCCGTCCAAATGCGCCAACATTCTTCTTGCTGCAGCTGAAAAAACAATTTGTTAAAAAACCACTAAAGTATCCTTGAGTTGAATTAAAAAGAGACAATAAATATTCACAGTTATCCTCATTCACGAATAAAAGGGACTGTAGTAGAGTGTACACGGACCTTTTTTGGTGTCGGAGCAATCCATGATCAGTGGAACAAGGGACGTTCATGTGTCTGATAGCTGTGGAAACAAACTATTCTTGAACCCAGAGGTGCTGACAGACCCCACATACACGAGCTGCTAGAGAATCATTCATGGGAACCAGGTCGCTGATCTGGGATTCGAGAGGGTGTGGAGGGCAAGAAGGGGCCTTGGGCGCTGAAGGCTTCATGATCGTGTCGGAGGTTTGAATCTGGAACTCGGGCGCTGATGGATCCAACAGGAGCCTCTGCGGCTGCAGAGGCTACAGGAGGTGAATCCATGGACACAGTCACGTTTATTATCATGATTGTACAAGTACATCCCGAAACATCCGGTGCTCGGTGCAAAACTCACAGACACACAGCCAGACATAACTCACATACAGACAAACAATACATTTGCAGGACAAGTATTTCATCTATACAAATAAATATTGTTTCATGAATATGAATGTCTCAAATGTCATGTATATTACATTTTATATGTTATTACATGACAATAAAAGGAACCTTTGGCATTTGAAGGATTGATCTTCAGGCTTCAGGTAGCAGTGAGAAGAGGTTGTAACCAGCGCTGAGAATGTGATATGTGCACTCCACAGTGGTATAACAGGCTAGCGATCAAGTTACTGGACCAGTTAACGAGCAGTATTAATGTGACCAAGAAAGAAACTGAAAAGGCTGGATAGTTCTGGGGGTGAAACAGCTCTTCTAAAAAGAGAGAGGCCCTTTGTTACCTGTGTTCTATTTCACTGCCTGCTCAGTTACTGATGGCATTTTCCGTTTCATTTTCAGACTTTTAAATGCAGAGTATTGTAATTTTTGAAGCTGCTGGACCTAGATTTAAAATTTAAAGGATGAGAAAGCATCACGTCTCCAAGTCTTAATTGTGTGAGTGCCTACACAACAGTGGCGACGAGGATGGGATCAAACCGTTCATTTACGCCCTGCACCAACCGTGAGAAAAAAAACAACAGAAGGTAGAAAACAACTACCTAACAACCCCAACAAATTTCCGCCAAAAGATCAAGGTGAGAGTACGCCAAGATGGCGGAGAGAAAGTTCAGGGAATTCAACGAAGTAGAAGAAAGTTGGGATAACTGCGTAGAACAGTTTAACCACTACTGGGTAGCCACAATATTGTGGAAGGTCCAGTAAACTGCAAATGTTCCCTCTTCCTCAATATAAATGGGCAGCAAAACATTCGACCTCCTTAAGACCTTGCTGGCCCCGGAGGATCCAGGGACGAAGACATTTCATGAATTATGCAAGAAATTCTAAGAATTTCTAAGAAATTCTAAGAAACCAAACCACCAGATATGGCAGAAAGGCAACAATTCTTTGAAAGGAGACAAGGACCAGTAGAAACAGTAAGTATTTTTCTTTTACTTTAAGGACAAAACCAATTGGAGTACTTCCTAAGAAACCTGGGGAGATTCGGCTTGCTTCTGAATCTCTCTGGTGCACCGAGGAAAAGATACTGACTGGTTGCATCACGGCCCGTTTGGACACTGGAGAGCCCAGCAGCATAGAAGGTCGCGGGGAAGTGGCAAACCGAGCCAAGACCATCACGGGCACCCACTTCCCGGCTGTGACAGATATCTATGCGAGGCACTGCTTCAAGAAGGCAGCCAACGTCATAAAGAAGCCCTGTTCCTCTTCTCACTGCCCCCTTCAGGACAAAGGTACAGAAGCCTGAAGACCAGTCCCTTTAGGTTCAAGAACAGTTTCTATCCAACAGATATCCTGAATCCTTCTCTGGCTAGCCCAACCCTAACCATAACTCTTGCAGAACAAGAGGATCTGCATGGTCTATTGAAACATCCCTTTTTGGCCCTAAATGAAACTGTAAGTATGTAATATTCATCGATCATTTAAAATTTATTCTTTTCTGTCTTTCCATCTTATGCTGATGTTGCTATATCTTACACACCTGTGGCTGAATCAAGTACAAATTGTTGCACATCTATACATTGTACTTGACAATGGGAGGCAGGGTCGGTGTAGCGGTTAGCGCAGCACTGCTATGGTGCCAGCATTCAGGACCGGACTTGGGTTCGAATCCCGCGCTGTCCGTAAGGAGTTGGTACGTTCTCCCTGTGTCTGCGTGGGTTTCCTCCTGGGGCTCCAGTTTCCTCCCATCGTTCAAAATGTACCCGGGGGTTGTAGGTTAATTAGGTGTAAATTGGGCGCCACGGGCTCATGAGCCGAAGGGCCTGTTACCGTGCTGTAGGTCTAAATTCTAAAAGAAATAAACTAATATCCCTAACCTAATTCTAACCCTAATGAACTGTTCAACAACAGACTCATTTAAAGACTTATCTTGAACATTATTTATTACTAATTTTTTTTCTACATTTTCCTGTTTGTATTTTACACTTCTCTCTTTTGTAAGGTTCTTAAGTACAGTTTACAGTTTCTGATAAGGGGACCTACTGCCTGGCCTGCAGGAAGAAGGAACCTTAGGGTTGTATGTGGCCCACGCTTGCGGTCTGACACTAAATCTGAACTTGAACTTGAGGTATGAGGGCATTGTGCTTGTTGGGTATAAGCCCGCCCTCTGCTGGACATCATGACGCCTACATCATGATGTCACCCTTCCATAGATATTAACCCGGTGTGTCAGGAGCCATGTTAATCTAATAGAAGTAAAGGATGAGAAAGCATCACGTCTCCAAGTCTTAATTGTGTGAGTGCCTACACAACAGTGGCGACGAGGATGGGATCAAACCGATCATTTACGCCCTGCACCAACCGTGAGAAAAAAAACAACAGAAGGTAGAAAACAACTACCTAACAACCCCAACAAATTTCCGCCAAAAGATCAAGGTGAGAGTACGCCAAGATGGCGGAGAGAAAGTTCAGGGAATTCAACGAAGTAGAAGAAAGTTGGATAACTGCGTAGAACAGTTTAACCACTACTGGGTAGCCCACAATATTGTGGAAGGTCCAGTAAACTGCAAATGTTCCCTCTTCCTCAATATAAATGGGCAGCAAAACATTCGACCTCCTTAAGACCTTGCTGGCCCCGGAGGACGAAGACATTTCATGAATTATGCACAGCTCTAAGAAACCAAACCACCAGATATGGCAGAAAGGCAACAATTCTTTGAAAGGAGACAAGGACCAGTAGAAACAGTAAGTAAATACCTGGCATCGTTGCGCAAACTGGTGGAGCCCTGTCATTTCAAGCAGCTTCTAATCAGGCACTGAGAGACAGATTAGTGATGGGGCTGACAAATCACCAAGCAAGGCACAAATTATGAGCAATGGATGAAGACGTTACACTACAAATTGCACACAGAACTGCCTGCAACTCTGAAATGGCAGATTAAAAACTTGGATGTGGGTCAACCAGACCTACTGGTCGGGAGGTCTTCCCACCAACAATGCTTCCGTCGTGGGAAATACAACCACTGACCAGAAAACTGTTTTTTTTTAATTCTAAATGCAAAGCTAAATGTCTGCTTCTGAGGTGCAGGTGGCCTGCAAATAAACAGGCAGCTAAAGTCAAAACAATTGCTGAGAAAGAGAGGCAACCAGGCAACGGTGACGATAACAGCCCAACGGCTGACCTTCAAGCTCTTGAAATGTCAGCTCCTGAGATATTACACATCCGAGGAATAAACGGAGGAAACACAGCAAAAATAAACGGACACCCCCTGAAGATGGAGTTAGACACAGGGGCAAAGGTGTCCCTAATGCCGTTACATGTAAAGGAACGCTTGCTACCAGCCTCCTGGTAAAAACAACTGAAATAACTCTTAAGATCTGTTACAGGAGACAGAATCAAAGTGTTTGGAAAAAGTACGGTCCAAGTACGATACAAACAGCAACCAAAAATATTCTCTCTACCCAGGGACCAGCACTCTTCGGAAGAAACTGGCAACAACACATTCCCCGAGACTGGCTGGAAATCTCTTCAATACTAAATGTAAACCACATGGCAACCTCCCAGCCAGAACTCGACCAAATCCTTAACAAGCATGCAGTGGTTTTCCAACAAGAATTGGGGAAAATCAAAGGAGTTCAAGCCAGACTGCAATTAAAAGATAAGGCAGAACCACACTTCTTCAAATCCAGAACAGCCCCATTTGCTATGAAAGGAAAAATTGAGGACGAATAAAACAGACTAAAACATGAAGGCATATTAGAACCAATACAATACAGCAATTGGCCAACACCCATCGTACCCGTACAAAATGCAAATGTGAGATTCACATTTAGTGATTATAAAATCACCATCATCCATCACTCAAAATGCCCAAGGTAGAAGAATTATTCCAAGCACTAAACGGAGGGCAAAAAAAAAATCACAAAACTAGATTTGTCACAAGCATATGAACAGATAGAATTGGACAAAAAAATCAAGGGAATATGAGACAACCATCCCCATCTGGGACTATTCACCTACACACGCACACACGTGCCTTACGCAGCACCTGCGATTTTTCAAGCAACACTGGACAAATTACTACGTGGACTCTCAGTTGGGTGTTACCTAGATAATATCAACTTCACGGGCCGAAACGACAGTGAACACTTACAAAACTTTGAAAAGGTCTTAACCAGACTACAATAGGCTAATGTATGATTACAAAAAGACAAATGTGTCTTCATGCACCCCTCAGTAACACACCTTGGGCTTACAATCGACAACAAGGGGGTGCGAATGAATCCAGCAGGAACAGAAGCCGTTCACAAGGCCCCAGACCCAAGTCCTTCCTCGGACTTGTTCATCACTAACAAAACATATCCCTGTAATAGTACAGATTCTATCACCAATGTGTATCTGCACAGATGGTCATGTAGGATGACTGTGATTGGCTGAGAGTGTAGCACTACCTACTGGCAGGTCTTAAAGGATTGCTCCGTGCGGGAGGCTTTGAGGCGAATGGATTGGAAGGTATGGGCATCTACCAGTCACCTCCCTCTAATGTCGACCAGGAGTCTGTGGGCGAGGAGGAAGTCGACATCCAGGATGGCGGTCGGAAGGGACGAAATGGTGAACTTCCACGAGAACTTCCGCTGGCCGATCTGGAGGTGGATGGTCTTGTCTCCATATGTCCGGATCTGTGATATGTTCCAGTCTTTTAGTTAATAAAAGCCTTGGTTTGGATCAACAAGCCTTTGGTTCTTTTCGACGCGCTCTACAATCCCTAATATGTATACCCTATGCAGCCCGCTGAACCAATTACTCAAGAAAGATCAAACATGGTATTGGAACACAGAAACTAAAAATACAGTCGATCAACTAAAGGGAAATACTAATGTCAACAAATAAGGTGGTGATCCACTACGACCCTAGTAAAGATGTTACTCTAGCTGTGGATGCTTCACCAGTGGGACTAGGAGCGGTACTATCTCAAATCACAGAAAAAGGTGAGCACCCAGTAGCGTATGCTTCACGAACATTAACCTCTGTTATGAGCCCAAAGGACCCCAAAACCCAGCAGCAATAGACATTCACCCAAGACAAGTGGTTTTTTAAAACAAAAATTATTTTTAATCAACTTTAAACATGAAAACAGAATCAAACTTTAACTTATCTCTATACTTAACTAACCCAAATTAACCCCCTTCTAATTCTAAGTGCACGTGTATATAATGAGTGTGTAAATTTAAGAAAAGTTCTTTGGTTCACAGTTCAATCCACTTCTCCTTCTTCCAAGTTCTCTGATGCAGGCAATTCTTATACTGTGCACAGATGTTATAACATGTATAAAGGCTTTGGTGCTCGAAAGGTAAATGTTTACCACTCAGGAAGGTTCTTGTAGGGTTTGCAGAGAGAGATTTGTTGTTCTAGGATTTCCACAACTGAGGTACTGTGGCGGCTCACCACAAGGCAGGCGAACTGGCCCCGCTTGTAAGCCACGCGTCAGGGCAGCCGGCCAAAATGGCGCCGTTGGGGGTGTCCCTTCCTTCCAGTGCAGTTCTCAGCCAGGTCCGGGTGGGAGTACAAGTGCAGCTCAACAGCCTGCAATAAACTAGTCTGCTCACTGAGCTCAACCCGTCTGGTTGTGTGTGTTATTGCAGGAGCAGGGTAGCCGCTGCTACAATTGGTGACCCCGACTGGTTCAAACGTCTTTCAACCCATCATGAGCGAGCCTGGGATCAGCGCTATAGTCATGAAACTGCCTGAATTCTGGGTTCAGGAGCCGGAGACCTGGTTCATCCACACGGAGGCCCAGTTTCACCTCCACCAGATTTCGTCCGACACGACCAAATTCTACCATGTGGTCGCTGCCCTGGACCAGGCCACCACCAGGCGTGTGCTGCACCTTGTTCAGCACCCACTCGCCGAGGACAAGTATGAGACCATCAAGCGAGTGCTTACTGGGTCCCTCGGACTATCCAGACACCAGCGTGCCGCTCAGGTGCTGCACCTTGACGCCCTGGGGGACAGGTCCCCGATGGAACTGATGGAAGAGATGCTCGCACTCCTGAGTGAGCTCACCAACTGCCCACTCTTCGAGCGCATCTTCTTCGAACATATGCCCAGGGACATCCACCTGCTGCTGGTTCAGGAGAGCTTCACTGACCTGAGGAAGGTCGCCCAGAAGGCCCAACAGCTACGCTCGCACGATTCTCGGAAGGTTCAGTGGTCCAGCAGGTCACGAGGAATGGGCGCGGGCATGACCACACCAAGCCTGCCCCTAGCACTGCAGTATAGCACCCAGCCCCTTCAGGGGCCCCCAAGAGCATAACCAAGGCCATAGCATCTGCTTCAGGCCTCTGCTTCTACAACCAGCGCTGGGGAGCCAAGGCTCAGAAGTGTCGTCAGCCCTGCTCATTCCAGGAAACGACCAGGCTGGCCGTTGTTAATGGCTGCGGCAGCTGGCCAAGGACACAGCCTTCTCTACCTGTGAGACTCAGTCAGCAGCTGGCGGTTTCTCATTTACACTGGAGCCCAGATCAGCGTCATTCCAGCCACGGCCATCAAATCCAGGAACAGACCTCGTGGACCTCCCCTCCGTGCGGCCAACGCAACAGCAATCCAGACGTATGGAGACAAGTCAGTCCATTTCCAAATCGGCCAATGGAATTTTGCGTGGAGGTTCACCGTCTTATCCCTCCCGACTGCCATCCTGGGTGCGGACTTCCTCCTTGCACACGGCTTCTGGTGGACATTTGAGGTAGGCTCCTGGTGGACGCCCGTACCTTCCAGGCCGTTCGCCTCGATGCCTCCCGCTCGGAGCAACCACAGATGGCCATGATCAGCACGCCCAGAGTCGAGTTCCAGCAGATCCTGGATGAGTTCCCGACACTCCTCAGGCCACAGTTCTCCTCTGCCTCGTCGCGCCACGGGGTGTTCCATCACATCCCCACCCAGGACCCACCGGTTCACGCCAAGGCACACCGGCTCCCACCTGACAAGCTCCAGGTAGCGAAGGAAGAATTTTCGCACCTGTTGGAGCTGGGGATCATTCGGCGGTCCGACAGCCCATGGGCCTCACCACTCCACCTGGTCCCGAAAGCCTCTGGCGGCTGGCGTCCCTGCGGAGACTATCAACAGTTCAACGAGGCAACCATTCCTGACCGTTACCCCATCCTCACATCCAGGACTTTACGGCCAACCTGCACAGCGCAAGAGTCTTCTCCAAGGTTGACCTGGTGCGCGGATATCACTAGATCCCAGTGCACACTGAGGACAAACCCAAGACGGCCATCATCACCCCCTTTGGCCTGTTCGAATTCCTGCGCATGCCTTTCGGGTTCAAAAACGTTGCTCAGACCTTCCAGCGCCTCATGGACTTGGTGGGCAGGAACTTGGATTTAGTTTTTATTTATTTGGATGACATCCTTGTCGCCAGCAAGGACCGGGCGCAACACAAGGCCCACTTATGTGCCCTTTTCTCCTGGCTGGCCGACTTTGGCCTTACCATCAACCCGGCCAAGTGCTAGTTCGGCCAAGAATCCATGCAGTTTCTGGGTCATAACATCATGGCCGAAGGAGCCACGCCCGCCGCTGTAAAGGTTGTTGCTATAAGGGAGTTCCCATGCCCGAACAGCCTCAAGGGGCTGCAGGAGTTCGTGGGTGTGGTCAACTTTTTCAACTGCTTCATCCCAGGAGCTGCGCGCATCATGCAGCCGCTATTCACCCTCATCGCACCCAAGCACAAGACGCTCACTTGGAACCCAAGAAGCCTGCACCACATTCGAGGCCACCAAGGACACCCTGGCGAAGGCCACCATGCTCGCCCACCCGCACACCGACCTGCATATGGCACTCTCTATCGATGCCTCTACCACAGCCATTGGTGCCGTCCTGGAGCAGCAGGTGAATGGGCATTGGAAGCCGCTGGCATTCTTCAGCTGCCTGCTCCGCCCACCGGAACGCAAGTATAGTGCCTTCGACCGCGAGTTACTGGGCATGTACCTGGCATTGTGGCATTTCCACTATTTTTTGGAGGGGAGGACTTTTACCATCTTCACCGACCACAAACCCCTCACCCAGGCGCTCGTGATGGCAAAGGATCCCTGGTTACGGCCCACCAGCAGCGTCACCTCTTCTTTGTGTCGGAATTTACCATTGACAATCGGCACAAGGCAGGGAAGGACAATGTGGTTGCCGATGCACTCTTGCGACCGGCCATCTA